>NC_060274.1:74557854-74860529 GCF_021613505.1 Equus quagga | reverse complement strand
CACATGTGTTTCATTTTTTTGTCTGCTGGATTATAGGCACTTTGGTATGATCTTCAACAAATGCAACTTCTGCTACTTCAGCTAAGAAAGGAAAAGAATTCAGCTTCTGCAGCCACAGACACAATAATGGCCATAATAACCTCTAATATGCATAGACACCTGCAGGTACTGGCTCACTGAGCTCCGTGGTCTGCCCGCATCACCTTGTTCAGCTCTCTCGGGGTCCCCAGGAGGCAGGTCTGATTATTCTCCACACTTTACAGATGAGGAAACCGAAGCTTTAGGAGATTAACTCACTTGTTCAAAATGTTCTAAAACCACCAATCTTTTTTTTTTTTTAATCTTTTTGAAGTTTTTAGTCTACATTTTACTAAACACTTTTAAATTGTATTTTTCTTGCCTACTATTTCCCTTTCTCCTTTTTCGTGTTGAGTATTTGCCACTGAATGGCTCCAGCAAGGAACTGAGATCAGCTACTTTCATTTCCTGGTTTTCATGGAACTTTATGCAGATGAAGACAGTTTAAAAATAATATATCACAAGTAATTCTTCAAAATATACAATTTAATGTGATCCAGTGCATGAATTTAAGTATTAGGAGAGTCATTTTATCATAGGGACTAGATTTTGATGGAGTTCACCATATTCTAAGAAAATCCTGTATGGGAAACTGTACATTCACTCAAAAAATAAAAGGTGAAGCGGTTATTATTCACTTTACAAAAACATCTTCTGCTTAAAAATGATTAATAATAGGGCTTTTAAAATGTGATATTCCTCTAACACATTAGGTGTTATGTGAATGGATTTAGAATGAATGTAGAATCTCAGAATTACGGTGGAGAAAGAAAATATCTGTTTTTTGTGTTTAAGCAAAGGGTTGGTGGATGTTGATGGCGGCGGAAGTGCACATGTGGGGACTGGGGGTATATGGAAACTCACTGGACTTTCCACTCAGTTTTGCTCTGAACCTAAAACTGCTCTAAAAAATGAAGTTTATTAATTAAAAAGATAAGGGAGTTGATTAGAATTTCAGATCTGTGACTCAGTATTTGTGTGATCTTAAATTAGTTATTTGTCTGTCTCAGTCGTAGGTTTTTATTCTGTAAAATGAAGATGATAATAGATCCCATACCAGTATTGAGAGGATTCACTGAACATATCTATCTCTGTCACTGTCTCTGTCTCTCTCTATCTATCTTCTGGCTCAGTTTGAGTACTCAAAAAAAAAAAAGAAAACACAAAAATGCTCTTTTGTTTCCCCTTAAATTCCCTTATGTCACACTTGAGAGACATGGTGAGTTTAAAGCAGAACAGGACAGAATCCAAACATTCTACCTTCTTGTCCAACACATTTTTCACAATCCCACACACTTCCCAGAAACCCAGCTTCGCATGCCGTGAGAGACGCCTGTCTGCACTGTTGTGTTACAACACAAGTTGTAACCTGTGACCTGCGTCGTGGGGGTTGCTCACCAAATTGGTTGACAAAGGAACCTATTTGGTGGATTTTATTTGTTAAGATTATCCTTGGTGAACTCTACCAGGCACATTTTCCAGGCTCTGTTCAGTTTTCCCGTAATCATTTTCAACAGCCTAAAGCTGTAAGGAGGCCTCTTAAGCAGTGTGATAAGGAACAATAGAGTCCTCTGCATCAGAGAGCCTAACTGTGCTCTCCAGTCTGGGAGCCGACTTGAAGCCTAGTGGTTTTGACAGGTGAAAAGCTGTGCACTTTAGTCATGGATGAGCCATTTCCAGAAAAGGACAACCCACTCTATCTCCTGGATGGTTTAATTGCTTAACTGCCAGATGGTTTCTTCTACTCCCTTCTAACTTTATTATTTTGATTCTCCAAATCACAAGCACATCTATTCTACAAAGCGGAGGTTTTTAACCTCTTGGCGTCAAGAACTGCTTTGAGAACTGGATAAAAACCACAGACCTGCTCCTCAGGAGATGCAGACACATGTACACACGGCAACCTTTACAAAATGTCTGAACTGAATTTCAGGGAGCTAAACTCTGCTGTAAAGAAAACTCACACATCAAAAACTTAAACACACACAAAGGAAGCAAAACTAATATTGAAAAATAAAATAAAGTGAAATATTGAGCAGTTGCTGCTCTCTCTTAAAAAAATGAATCCCTAAAATGAACTACTTTCAAGAAAAATTTTGAACCCAAAGGGCTGTTTCTCACTGCAACTCAACAGGATTAGGTTTGGGCTGCCCGTAGAGATGGTGGCCAAGAGCAAAGAAGAGTCAGCATGGACTGTCTCAGGAGAAAAAAAACCCGACAAACAAAACCAAATTCTAATGAGACAAAGGCAGCTAATATTTAAAATACGTATTTAAATAATAACTCTTAAGAAAGTATAATTATTCCTTTCTTAGATCACAAGTATATTATTGAGACTTTAAGAAACATGTTGAGAAAATGCAGTAGACATTGTAGCAAAAAGATAAGAATGCTTCAGGATGGACATCTCCAGGTGGGAAAAATGGGATCAATAGACTATCTGATAAATTTGACCATGAGGAAGATTGTTTTGAGAGGCTGTTGAGAGTGAGGGAAGAATATCTATAGTTCTATAGAAAGATAAGTAAAAAAAGAAGAAAAAAATTAAAGAAAGTGTTACTTTCTAGAAAAATAAAAGTTATATATGCAGAAAACAATTATAGCTCACCACTTGGTTTAGCAGCGCATGGTTTATTCAGTCATGGTAATTTAAATGAAAAGAATGGGGGGCAGGTATGGACACCAATTGTCATCTTTTATAATATGAGTTAAATAGATTATACTTAAAATTGGTAAATCAAGAAATACCAGTATAAGTGCAGTTTTTAGCAATGTAGAGACAAATACTTGGAAAAATACAAATCATTAGAAGTGCTTAGTTTGGTCATTGAGATTAAAGAGTCAGAAGTGTTAGGGGACAGCAATTTTTTAATATGACTTTTTAAAAGTCATATAATGGATCTTTTAAAAAGTCACATAATGAGTCTTTAAAAAAATCAAGTTTTATACAAAAACCCATGTTTCTGGATCCTCTTGAGGATCTATGAGATCTGAAAGTACTGGACTCCAGTTCAAGTCTGTTCTGGACCTGGGAATCAGCCGCCTCCGTAGGAAGGGACTTATGTTGTCACTTTCCCTTCCTCAGCCAGCCCCACTCCCTCCCTTGTAAATGTGTGCATTTACATTTTCCAGTTCTCCCTTGATGAACCTTTTAGTGTTACTGTCTGTTAAGAACACTTATTTGATGTTCAATAATTCTGTTCAGTTTTATTCCAGTTTCTGTTTCTTCTTTTAATTCAAGTATGATTTTTTAAGATATATTTTTTAAAATCACACCTATAGTATGATCCTAATTGTAGAACATTCTTTCTATGTGCCTATCTCTAAAGCTGCCCAGAGGTGTCTGGCATTGTGTTCATCACAGATAACATGGGCTAATCTGGGAAGAGAGAGGGTGATTTATTGCTTCCTTTCTGTGTGATTTTCTATACTGCTTAACTTTAAAAAAAAAAAAATAAAAAGACTTATTTTTGTAAAAAACAATAGAGTCATAACTTTAAAATAATCTCATCCTCTTACCAACTCATCTTGAAGCTCTATTTTTTGGTGAAATGGCATCTTTTCCTCTTTACCACTCCATGTAATTTGTTCCCAGGACTAGTTCCTTATCAAGCCAAACTTTTCTGTTTTTATCCAGCTATATTTGTAAGTATGTAGCTTTCTGAGGTCAGATATTTTGTTAATTTTTTGTTCATAGCTATATCCCCAGTGCCTAGAGCAGTGCTAGGCACATGATAAACCTTCAGAAAACATTTTTTGAAAGACTAAATGGATAAAGAACCTGGAGCACTTTTCATAAGAAGTCATGTGGCAGCAAAAAGTGTTTATAAGAAGTACACAAATGTTACTAGGTATTCATCACGCCCTTTTGAAGGAGCTCAAGACACCTGGTAGCTATTTTTTTCTAAGAACAGTTTTAAAAGGTGGATATCAGGCCCATGGGAGTGGAGATTTGAGTTGTGTAACTGTCCTTGGTTGTTCCTCAGTTCCAGCACTGCCAACCAGTGTAAACTGGGCGTGGCGTGCATTGCCTCTTCAAAGGAGCAGTATGGGGAAACAATGACTCATATTCTAGTGAGAAATGGAAGTGACGACCTGGACCAAAAACGTCTAAGGAATTGGTGGACCTAACTGAGAGCTACAGAGGGTGGCGGGGGGAGTTCTCATGTGCCCACTGCCCCCAGTGTCCGAGCTGCTTGGGTCAGTTGATGGAGTGGTTCCCAGGCCGTGGCTCTGACTTTGGCAGGATCCTTGCTCTCTGCTTCCTTTTATCCCTTAGGCTCTAGGGACTCAGTCAGCTTCCCTTCTCTCTGTAAACCCAAGCTTGGCTGTGGAGACGGATCCTCCCACCCCCACCCCAGCCCATGGCGTTATCCTTGTCTCTCTGCTCCTGTAGCATTTTGGATACAAGAAAATGTGCTGGTCCAAAACTTGCATTCCAGGTTAGACAAACCTGGGTTTGAATCCTTTGCCAACTTAGGGGTTTGGACAAGGCACTCAGCAGCTCTGGAGCCTCCCTTTGTTCATCTGTAATAGTACCTACCTACAGTATTATTGTGAGAGATTAAATAAAAATAGCCACATAAAGCTCTTAGCACAGTGTGTAGCAAACAGGAAGTGCACAACAAGGGTTAGTTAGTACAGCTGATCCTGTTACAAGTATTTGTTTATATATTTGTCTCCTCTAGTAATGGACTTTTCCAGGGCAGAGATCCTGTCAGTCATCTTTGGTATTCCATTTGCCTAGCAACATAACTTGAGTACAGAAGTTGCTCAATAAATCTTTAACTCATAAATAACTGCATATAGGTGTGTATATATTACACATGTTTATATCTGTGCATACACATACATATAGATACGTATAGAATGAGATAAAAAGGCCTTTTGAAGCTCTAATTTGCTTATGAATATGGATAGCATTATTAGAATAATTATATACACAACTATTAACACCCTGATTTAATTATATTGGAGATTTTCCCTCACCATAATTCGAACATTTCCAAGTTGAATTACTCTTGGCCACAAGAAATTTCGGTCTTCATGGCAAGATCTAATCCCCAAGAAAGGAGGCTGCATATTCATGCACTAGACGTGTACATTCTCTGGGCCAATTTTAGATTAAGCCAACGAGAGAGGATGGGGTACTTCAGGAAAGCTGACCCTTTGGGGGCAGGGGCATGCTGCAGGTCACTCCTTGTTGGAATCTCTCTTCCATGATGTCCGACTCCTCCCTATAGTGAGATTTTTCGTAGTAGGGAACCTGACAGGTGATAGTGCTGACACAAGCTGGGAACTCAAGAAGGTGGGGTGGAAGAACGACCTTTTTGGGGAAGGAAAGTCAGCTACTGAAATTTCGTTTTAGTTGATATTGTATTCAAGTGGGTGTGTCCAGAAGACAGAGGAGATAATAATGTTATGGAGGTAAAGCTGTGGCTGAAGATGCCAAATGCCATGAGAGATCATAGAGGCTAAAGATGGAGAAAAGCTATTTGAAGTCATTTAAAGCTATCTGAAGTCATCTTGGGTGTGCATGTTATGCTGTTTAGTTGGCAGAAAGAATCAGATAGTCTAGTTAAGATAGACCTGGTTTTGATTCCACAAATGAAACTGGGGAGTTGAGATATGTTATCAGGGAGATCTACAATAGATCTCTGTCTCCACGCAGGACAATGCCCGCCGAAGCTTCATCACAGCTGTCCGTCATCCTCCTCTTGCACTATTGCCGTTTTACAGAGAAGGAAACTGAGGCTGAGAGAGTGTAAGTAACTTTCCCAAGGTTGTACTGCAAGTAGGCAGATGGCTTGAACCCACATATCTGTACGACTTCCTAACTTGCCTTTTTGCCAGTTGAGAAATTCTTTGAAAACCTGAGGAAAGCAGGAACTTCTTTGCTCTGATTTGAAAAAAGCCCAAAGTCACATACACATCACATTTTACATGCAATTGCAGGAGATTCGTGACCCCCTGCAACCCATCTATGGACCTCTGTTGGATGTGTTGACATCAGATTAAGAGCAGTGAGCCAATTTTCAACAAAATAACCTTTAAATATGTGTTGGCCTTCCAAGTCATCACAATGTGATGCTATCAAACGACATTTTTGTGGCTCCAAACATTTCTGGAGCTCCAGCTTCAGAACGGCCCCAGAACCCGTTCACTGGCCACAAAAGAAAATTAGTCCCAGTTACTTACTTTTGTTTTCTCCAAACAGTGTTTATTGTCCTGCCTGTTCATTATCTTTGGTTTCAAATGACTTTTGGCTGTTTTCAAAATTGCAAATCGTTCCCAAGGATTCCATCATTAAAGAAATCCAAAGAATGTGCAATAAACTCAGAAAGAAACCCTAAAGGGGCATTTTAGAAGGGATTCTATCCAAGGTTAAACCTTGGGATAAGGAACTGTTCTCAAATACACCCAAATGACAGCTACACATGCTGTCTGTGGTTATTACTTTAACGACAGGAACTCATATTTCAGTGTATAAGGTAAGGTCTTTGAAAATATCTAGTAAAATTTACTGCTTCAGGATTTTTTTGATTATTGGAAACAAAACTTTGTCATTTGTGTAGGTACAATTTAGTGTCTTTTGCAAATCTAATCTTTCACTGAATCTCTGTAGAAATAGCACTTATCTTAGTCAATGTCACTTGGCCTGTTTGTTTCTACTATCCCATTAATTTCCAATGCTTCTAAGTTGTTGAATAACTACATCTAAAATAATGGTTGTAAAAAATTGTTGTTGTTTCTTGTGGCAGTTTTTGTAGCATCTTCTTTTCTTCTAAGGTCTGGTTGAAATGCATCTATTTTAAAGATTCATTTTGTTTTGGGGATATGATGTTACTGCTTGGATGATTGGAAATAGTTCTAGAACTGGTTGTCTGAACTCACGTTGGATGTTTAAGTTATCAGTAGTATTGGCTAGAAAATTGCTTTGTTCTGACCACATATCCCTATGTGGTGCTAGAAAGCCAGGGACCCTATAGATTGTAGATAAATATCAATATGTAGAAGGGTATGATTAAAATGTCCACAATCTCATCTTATCCTTCATCCCACTTAAATGATTGACTTTGCTGATATGTGTTTATACCAACGTATTGGGCTCCCCATCTGGAATGGAGTCTAGGGCCATAGGGATCAATATATTCTCATGTTATAGCAAATACTTAAGGCAATAGTTCTCACCATTTTAAAAAATATTTTTACTGCCACACACACACACACCCATTCACAAGTTCTTATGGGCAACACAGCCCCACCAGTAACTAATCGTCAGGTCATTGATAATACACGCTGTGGTGCACATGGGTGGTTCCAAGCCCAGGTACTTGCTCTAATTCTGTCACTTTCCTCCTCATGGAGACATCATACTAGTGCACTGTGGTACTGTGGTTCACAATCATTGGCTTAAGAGATAGACAGATAATGTCCTTCATACGTCCTCCAGTATATTTAGTGTTGATTCCGGCTACTCACAGTATGATCCAGGAACCAACAGCATCAGCATGACCTGGTAGTTTGTTAGAAATGCCGAATGTCAAGGCCCCACCGCAGACCTGCTGAATGAGCATTTGCATTTTAACAAGATCCCCAGGTGATTTGTCTATACTTTAGAGATTGAGAAGCACTGATTTAGATGGTTCTGCATAAGCTCATATACGTAGAAGTTACAGGAAATGTTGAGTTGTTGTATTCTGGGTGATAGATATTGACAAAACAACAAACAAGCAAAAAACCATAAGGGGACTGAATAGACACAACAATTCCCTCTTTGGCAAATGATGGGTATAAATATGTAAAATGGTTAAATTCCAGATATTTGGCTTGTTTACTTTAGCCTTTGGAATTGGTTGTTTTTCTATTTCTGTTGCCTTTTGCATTGAGTTTAGGCCCTGTTCTGGCTCATGTGGTGAAACTGACTGAAGCTCAGCATCCCAAATCTGCATTTTTAATTTGCTTCTCCTGGGAGCAAGAGTCTGTGGTTTCATCCCGTATGAAACTGCAGTTCTTGTGGAGTAATCTTGAATCATCCCAAACAAGTAGCAAGGATTAAGGATGTGACCAACTGACCAAAAATATGCAACCACAGATGCAACCACAGGTTTGTGGCAAACACACAATGCTGTGCCTGGAGAGTAACATTCCATAGGAGTTGCTGCAGAATCCTGTAGGTCTAGTGGGAGCCCCAGGAAGCACTCTCCTGAGCCATTATTTGGTGGGTTGTTGAAGTGGACCCCCCTTCCTTCTTACTCTGTTGGTAGGAGTGCAAATTGGTATAAGCCTTGTTGATTTTGTGGTTGATTCCTTCTTACTCTGTTGGTAGGAGTGCAAATTGGTATAAGCCTTGTTGATTTTCAAAAAATTGAAGACAATTTTTTTTTGAGGAAGATTAGCCCTGAGCTAACATCTGTGCCCATCTTCCTCTATTTATACGTGGGATGCCTGCCACAGCATGGCTTGATAAGCCGTGCTAGGTCCATGCCTGGGATCCGAACCAGTGAACCCCCTGCCGCCAAAGCAGAGCATGCGAACTTAACTGCTACGCCACTGGGCCAGCCCCTAGAAGACAATTTTGATAAACGAGTATCAAAACCTTTCAAAACTGCATATTCTGTGATCTAGCAATTCTCCCGATGGAGATTTATTTAAAAATAATCCTATGTATGGATTAGTAGGGGAAGTGGTATGTCGATTCTATGAAGACATGGCTACACTAGCTACAGGAAACAAAAGAACCTTTCTGTTTGCTCCACCATCAGCACCCCTCCTTCTGCTCTCTGCCAACTCCCTCCTACAAGGCTTCCTCAAAGTAGCTGAAGGGCTTTTGGTAAATCATTTCATCCCACTTGGGGCTCAGTTTCCTCATTTGGACAATAAGAAGTTTGGAATAAAGGCAGTGTTTCTCAGAATATTGTCTATGTGGACAACCTGAGTGAGAATCATTTTGCCTGCTTGTATGAAATGCATATTCCTGGGCCTGAATCATCACAACACTGTCTGAAGGAGGGTGAATTTTCTTTTTGTCGAGGAAAGAAAGGCTCAGAGAGACTTTCATTTTACACTTGGTGAGAGGTAGAGCTCAAATTTGAATTCACTTCTACTGGTTTAATTCCAATGCCTGCTCTATCACTCAGGGGCTAGCACAATAGGCAAACACACAGGTGCAGACCTCTGCCCTTATCACATCCTAGCAGGGAGAACTTTGAAGACTATTGTCACATGCCCCACGTCGTTCCTTAAAATGGCTTTTTTGGTGGAAATATCTTTGTAAATCTTTAATTTACTACCATGGATATAGTAGATCTGATTTTCGTTTTTTCTTTCCTTTTTTTGAGTTACAGGAAAAGAGAGATTCCACTCTTCAAATATGTAATATTCAATGGCCAATGAAAACGCTACATCTCACTTTTAAGTTACAGATCTCTCTGGTAGGAATGCATATTGCTCTGCTTGGGAAGATGGTGCTGCTGTGAAGTGGAACATGACTGACTCTTGTTCTGTGGCTTACGTGTACTCTAATCAGATGTGCCTTTTATTCCAGGAAAGCCTTGATTTCGTGTCTAGTAGTTGTAGGTTTGCTACTGCTTCAACCTGTGCTGTTTATATCTCCCTTATACTTTCTGAACTGCTTCCCAACTGTTGGGGAAAAAAGAAATCTTTTCTAAAGCGTTAATTAGAGAAATGTATTTATTGAGCATCTTTCATGTGCCTGGCACTGGGCAAAGCCACGGGGCTAACCAGTGAGCAAAGCACCCAAGGACCCGTGTCTCATGGATTCAGTTCACTGTTAAACTCTTTCCCCTTCACTTTGTTAAGCTTCACTCTAAAATTTAGTTGGTTAAGAAAATAATTAAGTGGAGTTTTGTGTGTAATTTAACTCATTGGAAGTGCAATAGTGTGCAAGATCCTGTACAACTTAAAGCATCACTCCCAAAGAGGAAGACCAACAGTGTAACTCCCTACATAAAAACTGTGAATCAATTTTTTTAATGTAAATAGAATCAATAAATCTGGTTGCTTTGAGAATTCTGCTTTGCTGTTTAATACTCTTTCGTTATATTTGATCTTCAATTGCATGGGCTGCTTTGGTTAGTGATGGTAGTAGAGGATTATTGTAGCCTTTAAGGGGATGAAAGGAGAAATGGAAATGATTAAAAATAAGTTCGCTTTTTCATGTACAGGAAGGAGGAATAGTGAAGAAGCAGCAATGCACTCTTAAAATGATTAAGTAATTTACTAGGGCAATTTGAAGCCTCGTTAAAAATTAACAAATTGATCTTAATGCGTCTCATCTCATTTTGTTGGCAGGTTGCCCAGTGCCTTGAAGTTCTGATTAATGGGCTTGGATGATTGATAATCTCTACCATATGGCAATAATCTAACATTTGAAAAGCCATCTCTCCTTTCTGTTGGTTATAGTGAGGCAAAGACAGAAAAAGGTGAGCCCTTCCTTAGAGTGATTTTCACAAAATTTTCATTTTAATTTGCTGACTGTACAAAGAAGAAATCTGCCAAGTGTTGCTAGTGCATCTGGGACTTGGTGCATGTGACGGTTATAAATGCCTCGCTGGACACCAGCTTATCTACATACATTTAAATCAATTAGATCAGAATCAAAATTCTAGGTCTCTATCAACTGTTGAAATTTGCCATATTGGTATGGGAAGTAGCAAGACAAATAAGGTGTCCTGGCCCTGTGGCCCGATAGCAGGCTTAGGTCAGTGTTCTGGCTTTGTCCCATTCATGCCTGCTCAGGAAACAAGGAGTTTCTTGTATTCACATCAGCAAGTCAAGGAGCTTCCTGTGAATGTCCATGCCCCAATCAGTGTTTCACCTGCATGGGACTCCAGGCCTTTGTTTTTTGGCTTGCATCAATTCTTTGTATGAAAATCTATGATACCAAGAATCATTGAGTTAGAAAGGGTCCTAAATGATTCTGATTCAAATCCATGCCTTTAGGTTTTTTCTATATCCCCATTTTAGGACTGAGGCTGTGAACCTTGCCTAAAGACATTGAACTAGGACGTGAAAGAGAGTCACGCTGAGTCTCTTCCCTTTGCTCATCATCTCCCCTCCTGTAAGCACTGATCAAATCCTTCCACCCTATTCATTTATTCAACCCTCGTGAATACGCACACACTTTGCAACCTCTACTATTTCCAGTTATTTATTTATTTATTTAAAGAGGAGTTTTTTTAACTTTTTTTTCTCCCCAAAGCCCCAGTACATAGTTGTATATTTTATTTTATTTTGTTGTTTTGGTGAGGAAGGTTGGCCCTGAGCTAACATCTGTGCCAATCTTCCTTTATTTTGTAGGTGGGATGCCGCCACAGCATGGCTTGGTGAACAGTGTGTAGGTCTGTACCCGGGATCCAAACTTGTGAACTCTGGGCCACCAAAGCAGAGCACATGAACTTAAGCTAGGCTGGCCCCCATGGTTGTATATTTCAGTTGTGAATCCTTCTAGTTCTTCTATGTGAGCTGCCATCATAGCATGGCTTCTGACAGATGAGTAATGTGGTTCCATGCCTGGGAACTGAACCAGGGCCACTGAAGCAGAGCGCTCTGAACTTTAACTGCTAGGCCATCAGGGTTGGCTCCCCAGTTATATATTTTTGAGTGGAGGAATAATTTGATGATACTTTCAAAGTAACCTTCTAAATATGTCTTTAAAGGGTTAAAAAAAATTCCCCAGTAACCTAGACAACTCATCAATATCTCATATATTACCAGTACTTTTTCTCATGGCCTGCATTTATGAATCTTTCCAATGCATCCGCTTTAGTTTTTATAGAAATGGTCTACAACGCTTTTTTTCCACTCATATTTCATGGGTTTACATAAAATTTAATTGATTGTACATTATTAAAATAACGTGTGATCGGAATTTGCAGTTTTGAGAACATAAACAGGGGACAACCCTACATTTAGGAGTAGAAGTGTGCAATGATATTAGAGGTGAATGTAGGAGCCATAAGTGCTCACAGTCCGTGGGCATCAGCATGTGTCGGTTAATCCAGTGGCTTGATTAAGAGGAAACTGACTAAGAGAGCTGTAATACCTAACATTTATGAGGGTTTATTCTGGGCCAAGCCCTGTGTTAATCACTTAACCTACAGTCTCTCATCTACTCCTTACTGTACCGATGAAGATTAGGCATTATTATCCCCGTTTATACAAATGAAAAAAAAAATCTCTGCTAAGTAGCTTGTCCAAAGTCACAATGGTGGCAAGTAGCAGAGTAAGAAAAGCCCCAAATCTGGCTGTCTCCAAAGACTTTATTTTTAGCCATCATGCTATATTAATAATAATGGATTTTGAATATCTAAAAACTCAAAGAAATCTACACCTACAGAAAGAATGCAGATATTACAAATGAACTCTCCGTTTTAGTAAAGAACTATCATTTTCCTTACTTAGTACTGGTTTGTTGCTATTCCTATTACAGGAATTCACAAGAAAGTTTTGTTGAAGGAGGCTGGAAAAACACAGTGACTTTTGGGCTCTGCATCAATGAGGGCAAATAAACAAAATGTCTCCTCCTGCTCTAAGTGATTTATTAGAAGTTTACAGTTTCAGTAGTGAGTGATGTCAAATTTACTATATCCTCAGGATTTACATGAGTTCTGTCAGCTTGCAAATTTCTAAGCTAAAAACATGGACACTTTATGGCAGACATTTGTTTTCTTGTGGTTCTTTGTACTGTTGCTCCACCCTGTTCAGTTTAAGTCTTTCAGTTTTGAGGAAAGCTTTGATCTTTGATTAGAGAGAATAATTTGGGTAATTAGGGAACGTTTGTGGTTTTTACTCATGATGTAGACAATGATGCATGTATGTGGATAAGCTGTGAGATGAACTTGATTTCTTATATACATGTTTTTTTCACTTCTCCTACATTTAAGAATTAAAGAGTACTCAAAAAAATCCGTTTAAAGTAGAAAATTGACCTTGACTTTATGACATAAGTCTTGGAGTAAGCCAGCCAAGTAAACCAACCGTTTGTTTTGGGAGGCTCCTAGAGCCGTTGAAGCAAACTGCCTAGAAGCTCTCATCATAAGTGGACCAGCTGGCTCTATTGCTCTTCATTCCGTTTAATGAAGTCAAGATAATCCTGGTTTTAACAGACGTTTGGAATCTCCTGCCTTAAATGAATCTGGCACTCAATTTCCTAGAACACCTTTCTCATCAGCATGTTTATTTCACACCTTTTGCGTATGTTCATGCATCAAGAAGTTACTTCTCTCATTCTTGCCTCTGAGTGGTAACACAGATCACCTAGTTTATCCAGAAGAGCCTCTCCCTCCCTTGGTGGTGTGCTGGTAAAGGCTTAACAACAGGCACTCAGTGGGGAAGCACCAATGTCCTGGCTCTGACTGGTAGCGTTTGGTGATTTGCATGGTGAAAATACTCCCCTCAAGGCCCATGTCAAGCTGCCACTCTGACCATGCTGAATCATGGGTTGGGAAGAGATGTGCATGATCAGCTTTCACAATTTGGTCCGCACTGGCTCCTGAAGAGCCCTGCTCTATCTCTTCTGCCCTTTAATCAAACAGCTTGTGCAGGCTTGCTCCTGATGTTGACCAAAAGGAAAGCGACGAAAAATTTCCTCAGACAGCACTTCCTTGCTGAGTTTTCAAGTTATTACTTTGTTTACTCTTTTATTTACTAGTTCACATGCACTTGTAAGTGAAAGATTTCACTTCAGGGCTTGTATGAGTGTGTGTGTGTGTGTATTTAAATTGATATTTGTTCTGTTTCAGGCTCTCATTTTCGGTGTTTGCCTCCTATGTTTTCCTGGGTCTCGAGCCTTGTATATTTAACTTGCTCTCTTCAGCCTCCTGAGTAATTAAGTCAGTAATAAAATTGACCCAAGCGTGAGTCCATCAGGTTGAACCCTTTCTCCCAGTCTATCCTCACTGATTTCCTTAGTGCAAACTGCTACATGAAGAGGACATGCTGCAGTGTCTGTGCTTTTTTGCAAGAGGGGAAAAATTGTGCAAATGTGAGACTAGCCCGCAATTTTATGCAAGGCCTTGCTAACATTTGAACAGGATTCCAAGTACAAGTAAGATGCTTTAAATGATCTTTTAATCATATAATGAAATGGGATTACCTTTCTCCTGAAATGTCTTCTGGCTTTTCTTGTCATATTCTGAAGCTCACTACATTGAACTGTGTGACATCAGCAGGATGAAATATAGAAAACACTACCAACCAATGCTCCGTCCTCCTCAGGACGAGATTTCCAGACTTCAGATAGGTTTGCTTTTCTTGGGTGAGCCTTTAGTCTTTTTAAGATTGGTACAAAGAAGTGACCACACTGGGCAAAATGAGGCAGAGAGGCCACATTTGATAATCTCTTCTGCCTCAAACACATAGAAATGATAGATAAAACATAATAAGAGAAAAGAACAGGAAACAAAAAAAGACAACTAGCTCAAAAGCAAAATAAATATTTTGGGGGCCTTGAAATGTTGCAGAAACGCTTAAGAGTGAGCAAAGCTGATGCCACTGTCTTTGAAGTTTTTCTCAAATGCCACCATCTCAGGATGCCAAAGCAAAGCAGCTTCTCTTTTCTCTCATGCTGACAAGCACTATCCCTCTGCTCTGCTTCATTTTTATGCTTAGCACTTACCGTCCTCTAGCATGCTACATATTTTACTAATTTGTCTTATTGTCTGACTATAGTGTCAGCTTCAGGAGGTCGGGGACTCTGTCTCATCTTTGTGAATGAATGAATGAATGATAACATATGTAATGCATTTAGCAAAATACTAGCACCTAGTAAATGTTCAATAAATGCTATTGTCGTTATTAGTGTTGCGACTATTAGGACTAACAGGCAAGTCTTGGTGCCGGCGCTGTCTGATGTTTCCTCCCTTATTTCTGTCTCACTCTTGCATCCCTCTGCTGCCTTTGCCTCTATATTTACTGCTCTCGTTTCTCTACTTGATTTGAGTTTGGTGTGGAAATACTATATTTTCCCTGGTTCAGAAATCCACTGAAGACAATAAATGCAGCTTCCCTCCCAAAGAGGGTTTCAAGAGAAATAAGGAACCTTGACGTTGGCTTTTCTGTCTGAAGTCCTGATTTCCTAGGCCCCAGTCCATGAGTAGGAAGCATGCGGTGTAGACGGGAGGATGAAATGATGACTCACCTGCGTTCCATGAGCGGGAAGTTGGCAACCTTTGCTTGCTAAGAATAACATGAAGGGTGTGGCTTGTCCCTATTAGCACTCGTGAGATTGCTTGCATCATTTACACTAGTGCTCAGCACATAGGAAAAATGTTTTTAAGAAGCGGCTGAGGGATTTTATCCCCCATAAATAACGTGTGGTTGAAGGAGTCATAAGATTAAAAATACCAGCAAAGCAAATTGTTACGGCTAAGTTGAACATTTTGGTTTTGAATTTTAAAATGTAATGACCATAAACGACCTCATGTTGTAATGCTCCACACATCTAACTACTGCTTTGTCAATACATGTTTACTATATAGATTTCTAAATACTTGGATGATTTGCTTCAAGGTGGTGCTCATCTTTGCTAAGTCTCTCAGGGTAGAATGAGGTACTTCGGTCCCTGAAGGGAGCAGCAGGAAGTGGGAGATGTCGACCAGAGAGGCCTCTTGCCTGGAGGAAGATTCCTCCAGGCTGACGTATTTTGATTATTACCCTGCTTCACTAGAGCTCACCACTGTGGCTGATGCCCAAGGCTGCTGGAGCCACAGCTCTGGGGGCATGAGGTGGTGAAAACTGTTGAGGAATTTCATGAATCAAGAACTCTTTCAACAACAGGCATCCTGGTGCTAAGGCGTGTTGGCGGCCCATCCGCTGTGAGGAATCATTGCATCTCAGAGCTGGGGGAGCCTTGGAACATGCTCTGGTCTGTTTCCATTGCTGCAGCCTTGTGGAACCAGTCCAGGCTCTGCGCTATACAGGTCACTCTGTTTAACCAGCTTGATGACTTTCTGAAAGTCACTTAAACTTTCTGAGCCTGAGTTTCTTCAGCTATAAAACAGGAATAGTGTTTGCTGTCAAGGTTATTATGAGAATAGACACTTAATACATTAAAAAAAATCTTATTAAGCATCTGCTGTGTGCCAGACCTGTATTAGATGATGGGAATACAATAGTGAGCAAAACAAATACTCTCCTTGCCCTCATGGAATTTATAATCCAGCTGGGAAAACAGATATTAAATAGTGACTGGCACAAAACAGTGTCTCAAAAAATGGTAGCTATCTTATTATTCATTTAAAACATGAGGACATTGCAGTGCCAAGAGGTTAAGTGATGTGCTTCAAATTCACAGTTAGTGTTGGCAGAGTCAGGACTTTATGTTAAGGCCTATAATGTACAATCAAGTACTTGTCACAAAGGCTGATGGTAGAGGCTAGAGCCTTGGTGATGAGACTAGACCTTTTTTTTCTTTCTGGTGAGGAAGATTGGCCCTGAGCTAACATTTGTGCCAATCCTCCTCTATTTTGTATGTGGGATGCTGCCACAGCATGACTTGATGAGCAGTGTACAGGTCTGTGCCCAGGATCCAAAGCCACAAACCCCAGGCCACTGAAGTGGAATGTGTGAACCCAACCACTACGCCACTGGGCTGGCCCTGAGACTAGACTTTTTGATTCATTTGGAGGCAGCATTTCCCATCCAGACACCAAGGCAGCATCGGTCTCCCCAGCATTTCTAGGTATTGCCAGGTCAGACTTATTTCAGGTCAATTGGAAAAATTTAAAAGCCACTATTAGTTCATTTTACGTGGAATTTTGTTATGCTTTTGTAGGTTCTTGGAAAATCTACAGAAAGATCAGTAACATAAGTCATAGTCTCAGGAGTAAAGGTGCATTGATTTGTACTGGCCGCAGAGCTAGTGTTGAGGAGAAAGCCCATTATGTAACTCAATGACTCCCATGAAAGAACTCATGTGAGAAATATGAGAATTTAGAGCCAACAGAGATTTTGCTTCCTCCTTTCTTACAATGAGAACCATATAAATAATCATGTTTGCCTTTTTGCCCAGCCTGCCAAAAGTCTTGGACTCAGAAGTAATGCCCAGTTACAAGGAATGCATAAACCCTTGAGGCTGGCATATATATTTCCTTCTCATTGCTTTGGCTCTGGTATGTCTTTCATTTCTATAATTTACTGTCTATATGTCCTTTAGTCTGAGCTAATATACCAAAATAATATGTTAAAAAACTGCTTTCCCTTGTAGGGCAGAGAGTGCCAGTACAGGGAGAAAATAGAAGCTTTGAGGGAGGTAATCTGGAAACACACGAGTGGGAATAATCTCTGACAATCATTCTGTCCTAAACCCCTTTGACCAGGTAACTACAGACTTCTGTTTGCTGCTGATGGAATGAAGCTCAAGGACCTATGACCTCTTGGATCTGATCTCAAAATAGATGCCTTCCAGCCTTTCCTTTTGTTTCTGTGTACATTTGCCGGCATATCAGATAAGGCACAGCAGTTAAAAGCTTTTGGTCCCATACTTCCCGTTTATCTAGATTTGCAAGCTTAGTTTAGTCTTGGCTTCCAGTATGCTTGCTATGATTAGGATTTTGATCTCTGTGACCAGTTACCTTTACCTCTGTTTTCTTTACCTCTGTGCACTAAATTTACATCAATTTTCTACAGAATGGCGTGTGTTCTGCAGAATTGGCTCTTCCCTCGTGTTCTCGTTGCTATCGAGAAGGAAATACAAATAAAATGTTTGGACTCAACTCTCAGATAGGAGTATGTTTCAACCAAGTAGAGCTATAAAAACATCATAAAACCACCCAGATTTACCCCAGCTTTCCAGCCTAGGGACAAAGTAAGGTCACACTAAGAGTCCCAGGGCAGCCGATTTCTGGCTCAGCCCAGTTAGTCCTATTGCTGTAGCCCAAGGTTCTTTCTATTGAAGGCGTCACTGGGTGCCCAAGACATACTCACCAAAGCTCATGAATGACCTGCCTTCTTTTTCTGCCGTGGGGGTCCCACTGTTTTCTCTGCTGCCCTGATCTGTGTTTCTCCTTTGATCCTCTTCTGGCTGTAATGCTTATGACTCCTTTTGAGGACATTGTTTTCTGGTGCTCCATCCTCCTGGAGCTGTGGTTGTAGCCACTCCTCTGCTCCAGTTCCACAGGCTCCATGCTGCTCCATCTGACCCGTGTTACACCCGCTTACCAGGCGCAAGGCTGAAGTCCTATGTCCTCAATTGTCTGCAGGCCTTCTAGCATGACTATTTTTTAACTCGACCTGCTTATCAGTTAATTGGGCAGGCGTAGCAAACTGCTTGTTATGCCCCCAAATCTGGTCTCCCCCTCTTCCATATAAAATGGCTGCTTAGTTAACAGACTACTTCTCCAAGTCTGCCCTGCAGCTAAGTAAGGCCATGGAACTCTCACTAATGGAATACGAGAGTTTAAATATTTGGTGACTTACTTAGAAAGAAAGAGTTTGCCTTGTACATCATCTTTCCCCCTTTCCCCTGGGGAATGTCAACCACACAGATAAGGATAGCATCCTAGTGCAGTGGTTCTCAAAGTGTGTTCTGCAGACACCTGGAGATTCTTGAGGCTCTTTCAGGGAGTCTGGAAAGTCAAAAGTATTTTCATAATCATATTAAGATGTGATTTGCCTTTTTTACTGTTTTGCATTTGCACTGATGGTGCAAATGCAATGATGTGTAAAGTTGCTGGTGCCTTAGCATGAATCAAGGCAGTGACACCCAACTATACCAACAGTCATTACCTTCTTCACAGCCTTGCACTTGCAATAAAGCAAAACAAAAGAAAACAAAATGCTAGTTTCAGTTAAGAATGTCTGTGAAGAAGCATTAAAAATAATCAACGTAATTAAATCATTGCTGTTGAGTACATGTCTCCTTAATATCCTGTGTATGAAATAGGAAGTATGCATAAGCACTTCCGATGCATACGGAAATATGTGGTCTCAAGGAAAAGCACTTGTGTGATTGTTTGAGTTGTGAGTTGAACTATTCACTTTTCTCATAGAACACCATTTTTATTTGAAGAAATGATTGACAAACTATATTTTTTCAGACATTTGGCATATACTTTCTTGAAAATCAGCTTGTCACTTCAAGGGAAAAAAATGGATGATATTTGTTACCAATGATAAAATTTGAGTTTTCAAGCGAAAATTTGAATTTTGGAAACTATGTGTTTGCCACCATGAATTTGGCAGCATCCTAATATTTAAAAACTTTTCTGATGAAATCAGTGGTGATATCAATGAATGTGATTTTCTGATATTGTGAAATAAAATGTGTCAACATTTGGAAGTTCTGAATAACTCAATGAACCAATGATTTCTAAAGGACCAAAGCATGATGTTAGAAAATTACGCATGGGTAAAAGATCCATTTGAAGCATAAAGTAAGAAATTTTGTTTGATAAATTTTGACAGATGTATTCAGTTCTATAATCACCACCACAGCAATAGATTTTAATGTGACAGAGTATAAAAAGTTTATTGATATTGTTTCAGATTCCATATTGCAACTAACCTTTAAGACACTGCCACTTGACTTTTGGTGTAGTATCAAAGAACAGTGTTCACAATTATCTGAGAAGGCTATTAAAAGTATGCTATTTTTCTCACCTATATATTTGTGTAAGGCTAGAGTCTTTTCACATACTTTAACTAAAACAACTTACTGCCCAGATTGAATGCTTCATTCAATCATCATCATCAGTGTCTTCTATTATTAAGCTAGACGTTAAAGAGATTTTCAAAAATACCAAATTATGCCACTCTTTTCACTACATTTTGAAGATAGTTATTCTTTGTAAAATAAGTTGGTTATATTAGCATAACAAGGAGTTTTTCCATGGTTTTAGAAAATGAATTAAACAAATATTTTAATAATTTTTCAGTTCTAATTTCGAATATAGTAAGTATCAATAGACGTTACCCACATAAACAAATGTCTTTGGGGTTCTCAATAATTTTTGAGTATAAAGAAGTCCTGAGACCAAAACATTTGAGAACTCTGGCTTCAGTTATGGCAGAGCCACATGATGGAATCAGCCTGGACCGTTGGTGAGCTCTTATGACGTAGCCATCCCCTTCCAGACTGTTGTATGAAAAGGGAATATACCTCTATTTTGTTTGAATCACGTGTATATTGGGGACTCTTTGCTCTAGCATCTTGGCCCATATCCTAAATAATATATTGGTCTAGAAAGTGATCTAATGAACACAATTAGAATTTTATTTCCCCTTCAACACCCCATAGCGTCCCCAAATCGAACTTGTGTACCTTGACTCCCAGCAATAGCTTGGATGGTTGAGCAGTGACTTTATTTCCTTAACTTTTCAGATGAATTCAGTCCTGAGCCAGTTAGTCTGAACATAGCAAGTCAATTGTCCTTGTCATGAAGGACCTCAGGATTCAGAAATGGAATGTTTATCAAGTAAACGTCTTATGACCATATTCATGACCATATTCTAGGACTTTTACACAAGGTTTTAATCTGCATTCTGTCTTTGTTCCCCTGATGTCAGTGTATTTGGTCTAGTTGTTATGGCAATAATATTTTTCTGAGACAACAGTGAAGGCATGTGATTTAACAAGTACAAGGATATCATTTGGGACAGTGGAAGAATACTTGGATTTGAAACTTTCTGGGGAAATTCATCATTGTTGGTCATCGTGTTTATAATAAAATCCCTAGAACATGGGAATCACATTTTACTAATTTCTCTTTATTAGACTTTGCACATTGGAAAAACTTGATTTACTACAATGCTCTTTAATGATAGCATTGCTGTTCTATTGTTTAAGCTCACGTGGATCTAAGACCCCACAAATCCTAATTACTCAAGAGAGGAGAGGAAACCTCCTAGTCTCTTCTTCTTCTTCTTCTTTTTTTTTTGGTGAGGAAGATTGCCCCTGAGCTAACAGCTGTTGCCAATCTTCCCCCTTTTTTTTGCTTGAGGAAGATTGTTGCTGAGTTAACATCTGTGCCAATCTCCCTCTATTTTGGATGTGGGATGCCACCACAGCATGGCTTGATGAGTGGTATGTAGGTCCATGCTTGGGATCTGAACTGGTGAACCCCAGGCTGCCAAAGTAGAGTGCACAAACCCAAACACTATGCCACCAGCCCACCCCCCAGTCTCTTCCTTTTTAATGAGCCATGTTAAATTTTTTATTTTATCATTTCCTTGTTCAAAATATCATGAATAACTATTCATTTTCTCCACAAGCAAATCTACGTCCTGTCCTTGGCATTTAGACTCTATATAATTTGGCCTCATTCTACCCAGCCACTGGGACTCTTAGCAGGCAGCACAAAGCCCTGTAGGTGGCTGAGTCCACAAAAGAGGAAAGAAGGGAGAAGCATAAATTCCTTGGTCTGATACTATCACCACTGTCTTGAAAACACCTTTTATTCTCTTGTTCCTAGTCATACGCATCTGCAACATCACAACCCTGATTGAACTCAGCCTTCTACCTACTCTGAACCTGATCTAACTGAACCTCATCCAACAGCTGAGCATTGTTGGAGAAAAATCAAGCAACTGTGCTTTCTCCGTTGAAAATCCTAACCACAGATCTTGAGCAGACACCCAACACAGACCAGCAGTCCTGCCAACTTCTCTCGTATCTTCACTCGCCTGCTAACTGAGGTGACATCTTTTCTCTTCTAACTTCCTCATCTGATGACTTGTCTCATAATTTATTTTAAAAAGAATGGATAAAAATGACATGTATCTGCTCACACATATTTTACCTTTCCTCTTTTTATGATGAGAGAATTGTCCTCAGTTCCTATCTAAGACAGTGCTCCCCACGCCTGGTCTCCTTATTTCTGCTTGTAGACCAGCCCTATGAAATAGGAGAGAACATTTCTATGCTTTCTGGGAGACAATATTTATCATGCACACTTGCATTCATTGTGCCACAGATACATTGGCTTTCCTTCTGTCTTTTGAAATTTCTGTTGCAGGTCTCTTGCTCTTGTCCTTTTCTCTGCTTGGAACAATGTACATTTAGGTTGCAGCCCAGGTGTCACCTCCTCAGAGAAGCCTTGCTTGACCGTAGTAACCATGGTACCCTTCTGTATTAGTTTGCTAGGGCTGCCATAACAAAGTGCCACAGCCTGGGTAACTTAAATAACAGACATTTATTTTCCCAGAGCTCTGGAGGCTAGAAATCTGAGATCAAGGTGTTTGCAGGGTGGGGTTCTTCTGAGGCTTCCCTCCTTGGCTTGTACATGGCTGTCTTCTCCCTGTGTCTTCACATGGTCTTCTCTCGGTGTGTCTGTGTCCAAATTTCCTCTTTCTACAAGGACACAAGCCCTAATGGATTAGGGCACACTCTAATGACCTCGTTTTAACTTAATTACCTCTTTAAATACAGTCCATCTATCTCCAGATATGGTCACATCCTGGGGTACGAGGGATTAAGACTTCAGTATATAAATTCTTGGGGGACACAGTTCAGCCCATAACAGCTTCCCTCGGTGACTCTCTATCCCATTGTGCCATTTTTTTCTTAGCATTTGTCACTATCTGAATTTATATTATTCCTCTATTTGTTTACATATGTCTTCCCCACTGGAATGTAAGCTCTAAGAATGGAGGGCCTTCATCTCTCAGTTTCCTCATGCCTAGAACAGTGTCTAGCTCAAAACAGAAGCTCAATGCATGTTCATGGAATAACTGGAAAGGCAGCGAGGAGAGGGGAATAATTATGGATGCTTTGTCTCAACCTGGGATGGTTTCCATTCTCCCTTCTGCACTATTGTTTTTTAGTTCTCCTGCTGTTAATGCTTCTATTTTCTCTTCAGATCCTTCAAGGCTTATAGCAAGTCATCCCTCTTTCTGGAAATCTTTCCAAATTCCACAGCATAGATTGAGTTTTCCAGTCTCTGAATCTTCTACAGAAGTTATTGCCTCAATTCATTATTTTGGCACGTCATATCATTGACTATTACTTTTGGTTGTTCTGTAACTGTTTCCAGTCTTCATTTTTGTGCTCCATCTCTCCAGCGAGGTAGTGATATGTCCAAGGGTGTCAACCATCATTTATATTTTGCTTCTGGGTACACTATGGAGTCCTAAATTAATAATGCAACTGAGTTAAACAGGCTTAGATGCAATTTCCCTTCCTTCTTTAGAAGCAAAACCGGCACCTCCTGGCAAGGCACCATGAGTGGAGCTGGCAGCTCTGTGTGGTGTGCTTTCTGAAGCATAAGAGAAACCTGCTGCCCTGCCTGCACATTTCTGCACCATTCTCCCCTCTGCATTTGCTCACAGATGTCTAATGGGAACTTTCTGAGAAATTGTTAGGCTGAAAAATAGAGCAAGGAGTTTTTTTAAAAAATTGCTTTATTAAGATATTATTGACATACAAAAAGCTATAGATATTTAATGTTTCCAACTTATGTTTAGAGGTAAGTATACACCCTGTGAAACCATCATCACTATCAAGAGCAAGGTGTTTTAAATGTAAATATCTCTTAGGGGAGGCAAGGTATGACTTACACTCACATTTCCTGGCTGATTCTTGTCTATAAAACAGACTTAATAGAGAGTGGGAAGGGAGTGGATGCCTGAAGTGGGAAAAATGTGCTGAAAAAGGAACCTGAGGACCTGATTTACACTTTAGCCTGAGTCAGTCCTGGCCTGCACCAGCAGGCTGAAGAATTAGACAATACTTCCTTGAGACAGAATCAGGTATGACTGAGTATCTGCTTAGAGAACCATGGCTCAAACTTTCACTCTTAATATGAGCCATACGACCTTAGGAAAATTACTTAACTTCTTTGGGTCTGAGAATCCCCATCTGTAAAATGGGGTTACTTCTAAGTTTATTGTGAGGATCAAGTTAGTGTTTAATAAATATTAACTATTATTATAGGGCACTTTTCTTAGTTTAAACCATTCTCACTGTATGTAAGAACAAACCTGTTCTCTTAGGAATGGTGGAGGGGGTGAGGGATTGGCTAACTGGCTTATACTTAAGGGATTGATATTCCTTCCCTATCTGCTCTCTTATTAAGGGGAGTTGTCCTCAAACTTTTGGAGCCAAGGAGCTACTTTTTATGTTCTAGAAGGTTTGAAGTTACCAGCATGTAAATGTGAGGGGAAGTACGGATAATGAAAAATCTCTGAGCAAGTTGGAGTGGGTGTGGGGGTGATGGTGCTGACCTTGTCTCTGAGTGATATTGCCTCAGAGAGATTTTGGAAGGAACTAACTCCTTTACCACTGGGAATTCCATCAAACTATGGAAAGGTGGCTAGCCCTGAAAGAAAAATAGGTCTAAGAATATTCCCATTTTAGAATAAACTAAAGCCCAGTGAACTGACTTGAATGAAAGTCCTACAGAGGAACTCTAGCCAAGTGTCTTTTCACGACTTTATGCTGCCTTTCCCATACACTTCAGAAATGAATTGAACTGAAAAGTGCCAAAACTCAAAGAATATTCTAGAAATCCATGTGGAACGTCTCAGAGGTAGATTTGACCTTGTAAATAGTTTAGAAACACAATGTTTATACTACATCAAGAGTTTCAAAGGTCCCATCTACTTTGAGGCCAATTTTACACTCTGGAAACGTACACCTCTTCCTGCTGGCTATCAAAACAGGCTTGAAGTGGTGGGCATAAAGACTCATGGTCATGTAACATTCCTTTTAGACACATATCAGAATATTTGTTATTACATTACTGCCCAAACACCCACAGAATCTCAGGAGGTCAAAGAGGATTAATGTTACAGAATTTAGTCCCACCCATTTCTCTTTCATTCAAATCAAACTTTTGAAATGATTGCTGTCGGGAGTTGATTTTTGCTTCTAATAAGGGATAAGGGAAAGATGTGTGACCACTCTGGTCTCAGTCTTTGGAGTCAAGCCATATTCTGGAACTGTTTTATTTGGAAACTACAGCTAAGTCATAGCAAGGAAATCATCCAACATGAATTACATGACCCAGCTTGCAGGTGAGGAATGGGAAGGAGTTGGCCTTACACAGTACAACATGTAATGGGTAATCAGAAAGTATCCTATAAAGTGCCCATTAGCTACTGAAGGTTGAAAAATGGCTTGCTTACAGCTGAAGCTGGTAATTTGGGTCAATAAAATTGTCAGATTCACCTATCTCAGCCATAAATCTCATGCCATAAATCATGGTCAATGACCAGACTCTTCTGCATAATTTCCTTAACTGGTCTGTAAACAGTATAAAGTACCTATATTATCTACAGTGCACATTAGATTAGAGGAAGGCATATTTTCTGTCAACCACAGGGCCTAAAGGTACTAGTACACAGTAAGAGTCCATTACATGTGCATTAATTTCATAGAGTTTGTTAAAATGATGAAAATGTTTTAATAGCCCCCAAAATATTTATTTTCTTATTTTGCAGAGTAATAAAGCCATTCATCTATTTATTTATTAATTTAATAAATATTTAGAATGCCTAATCTAAGCACTAACTCTCATCCTTACTAATTGAGTGAACTTTGGCAATTACTAACTATTCTGCCTCAGTTTCCTCATGTGTAAAATTAGGAAGATAATAGTATTTACCTCCTAAGGTTTTTGTGATCATTCAATGAATGAATATACATGAAATGCTTAGACAAATAGACTGTCTCAAACATTATAAACATTAACATTAATTATTTTTGGTATAGGACAATGATTATATAGCTGGACATCAAATTACCCTAAAATTTAGTGACTTAAAACAACACATGTTTATTATCTCACAGTTTCTGTAGGTCGGGAATCTGAGCATGGCTTAGCTGGGTCATTTACTTCACAGGCTGCTATCAAGGTGTCCACTGGGCTGTAGTCATCTCAAGGCTCAACTGTGGAAAGCTCACAAACAAACTTGTTGGCAGGATTTAGTTCCTGAATGGTTATTGGCAAGTAGTTCCCCTCACTTCCTTGCCATTTGGATCTTTCCAAAATGGCTGCTTTCTTTGTCAAAGCATGCAGCTTGAGAAGTTAATAGATTAGAATCAGCTAGCAAGACACAAGTCATGGTCTTGTACAACCTAATTATGGAAGTGATGTTCCATCACTCTTGCCATATTTATTGATTCGAAGTGAGTCACTAGGTTCAGCTCGCACTTAGGAGAGAGTATTATGCAAGAGTCAAGAAGGGTCAGGGATCACTGGAGGCCATGTTAGAAGCTGTCTACCATAATGATGAACAATACAAACTTAAGGCTTGTGTGTTTATTGGGGACAACAGACATTAAAAATAATTCTGGAATAAAATACCAATTAAAAATTGTGATAAGCACTATGAGTTGGAAATACAATATTTGATAATAAATTACCATATTGGTACCTGATTTGAGTTGGCATATTTCAAATGAAGGCATCTCTGAAAAAATCATTTTTAGTTTCAGATTTGAAGGATGAGTAGAGTTAGCCAGGGTGGAGCAGGGAGAGAGATGAGCCCTCTTAGAAGAGTGAACAGACGATGTGTAGGCCTTGAGGTAGATGAGCACCAGCAGGTGACCTCTCCATGTGGCTTGAGATTTTCACCGCACAGTGGGTAGTTTCTAAGATAGAGTGCTCGAAGAGAAGGAAGCAGAGCAGGAGCTGACAGGTCAAGCTGCAGGGCATGCCTTCCATGGTATTCTATTGATCAAAGCAGTTACAGGCTCAGACTGGAGTCAAGGGAAAGGGTAATAAACTCTACCTTTGAAGGAGAAGCATGCTTGCACGAGAACTGGCAGAATTGTTTGGGGCATCCTTGGAAAATAACAACCACAATGGGTGATTTTAGCAAGAGTAATTTAGATTCAAGTTCAAAATTGGATGAGAAGTAAGAAAACAAAGAAAGCCTGTATAGATACCTGTTTAAGAAGCTTAGATGGGGCTGGGAGATGAGACTTAGCTGGGTAACTGGAAGAAGGTGGGTTAAAGAGAGGACTTTAAAGTGATGTTTGTATGTTTAGGGAATAATGCTATAGAGAAGAGCTTGAAGGTCATGATATAGATGGACCAGTGGTTGAAACAGGTTTCTGAGAGATGGGAGGAGAAGGAATTCAGAACAAAAATTTGGGGGATTGGGCTTAGACAGAACTTTTTCCATTGTAACAGGAAGAAAAGAGGAGAAGGTAGGAGTGGATGCAGGTAGTTGAAGGCTGACTTCCATTGGTTTGGGGATCCCAAGTAGTATAAACCCAGCAACACACACAGAATGCAGAAAAGAAGTGTGTGGGCAAGATGGGAGAACTCTGCACTGCAAAAGGGAAGGGAAGAGAAGAATAAGGGAGTGATCGTAGATGCAAGGGAACCCACTCAAGGAAAAATTTTAATTTGTATGTTGCTTCCTCAACAGGTTGTTATTGCAGGATTGATTCTCGTTTTATCTCCGGAACAGGAAACAGCACAAAGAAGGTTTTATTCAGTTGCATGTTCTCTGTTCTCTCCTGTTGGATTTCCTTCTTAAGTTAAACTAAGCTGGACAAAACAGGAAAAATTTCTTTCAGAAGCAGATGGACCCCAGGCTTTGTTCTTCAGCCCTTGTGGCTTTTTCACTTGTGGTGTATCTCACTGGGTTCCAGATCAGCACTGTGTCCTCAGCTTTGATTAAAGGTTTATATAAGAAACACAGGCATGAAAAAATGCACAGCATTGTTTACTGCACCTCATGGTGTTCATTACTTCTCATTTCAGGCCCTGCATGATTTACTCTTTCTGCATTTTGCTCTCAGAACTTTTTCTCTTTTGAAGGAATAGTCTGTTTAATTTTATTGCATAATTAAAATGCCAAAGCAATCACTGTTTTTTGCTTTTTTTTTTTTGCATGGGGTGTCAGGGTCTTAGACCTAAATTTAGTACTGCATCTATAGATGGTCATGGCATAGAGTACAAGAGTACAGAGTTTGAAGTTTTATTTCTCTAAGCCACGGTTTTCTCATCTGTAAAATGAGATATTGTTGAAGCCTATTTTGTAAGGTGATTTTGAGGATTAAATGAGTTAATACATGTGAAGTACTAGAATACTACTTGGCATTTGATTGTTTGCTCTATTAGTCTTGATTATATCCTTCAATTTGCAGTGGCTGATTTGCAAAGGGAGAACTTCAGTTTCTGGGCTCTCATTTCTAAAGTAGGTCCACATATGTCCGACATAGTCATCTTTTCATTTCTTTCTTCCAAAACATTTTCCAGAAATTTTTTTTTTTTTGATCTCTCTATCCTTTTCTGTAGGGCCTAGAGTAGATTGTTTCTAAGGAATCTTCCAGTTCTTCAACCATATGTATTTTATGACTCTTCTCCATGGAGGTAGGGATAAAGGAGAAATATTTATTCAAGGCAATAATATGAATGGTTCTAACTTAACACTGAAGGACTTTTTACTTATTTTTGACCTGGAAAGTGGATTTTAATTTAACACATGATATTCTTCCTGTAAACTTTCTCCCTACCTGGTGTGGATGGATGGGCTGAGCAAACACAGTGTTCACTGGCTCATATTAACTCGTAAAGGCAGGGTGAGAAAGCTTCAAAATCTTTAGCGCGTAGGGACATAGAATCTACACGTATAAACAAAGAGATTATTATTTACCATTAGCATGAGAAAAAAACCCAAGGGTGTCCACATCATTTGAGGCACCCAGAGATTTTATTGTTACTTAAATATTGTGTTGTGAGATAATTATTTCCTTGTTCAAATAAAGTTGATGGTCTTTTTTTCTAAAATGTTATAGAGAATTGATACATGAAGTAGAAGATTGGAAAAGATAAACTCTAATGTCTTTTCAACTTTTAATATTCATGCTTTTGTAATCTTGTCTTCAGAGCATTGAGTCTGGAATTTCTCTACTCACTTGTGATGGCCTCATCTGAGATTAGGTAAGTCATTTTGATTTTATAGTGGGGCTGAGTGTCAGGGCATCCCAAACATAAGCAATCAGACCTTTCCCTGTGTGCTCTAATTAATTCCTCTGAGGCCAACTGTAACTGTTGTTTCAAGATCTGGCTCTAAGTGTGCATTCTTTCAGATCACAGTATGATATTTTCCTCTATTTGTAGCTCTATCATAAGAAGGATTATCAAATCCTGGTTAAGGGTTGGCTAGGTTAGTTGTACATTTGCATGAAATCAGGGAGTTTTTTCTTTTTCATTTTGTATCTAGCTTGTCACAAAAGACAAAAGGGATTTCTTCTATCTGAAGTATCAGGAGTTCACTGGCTGTCACCCAAGGCTTCGAATCAGGCTGGGGTCTCCTTACCAGATTTGATGCTTCGTTTGCACTGTTATGATTATTTGGGGCTATACTTGAAGTTAAAGGCATGAGTATGGGTGGAGGAAGGCAGTTATCTAGAGTCTAAGGCATGGGCGTTGGGAGAGCTCTGCTTACATCCTGAATCTTCCAGAATGAAACTCACTCCTTCAGAAAGGGCCAGCATGCTATAAATGTATCAACAGGGTCATACTGACCCTGTATTTAAAATATCCAGATGCACAGACGTCTCAATCCCATTGCGCAGAAAGAAAACACCCAGCTTAGGTGTGCCCAACATCTTGGTAGACAGTACATAATTATTAGAATAGTGGATAATCATTGCCAAGTATTGCTTTTAATGTATGGCATTGATAACCAAAATGGGTCTGGGGCTTTCTCTTTTAATCTTTGACAACGTCACACTTACTAGGAAAGATGAGCAAAAATGTGTGAATTTAGGGTTGCTTTTCTCTAATAATTCTTTTACTAGGCCATCAGGATTTTTTTTTTTATTATAAACAATCTTGTATTGTTCTCTAATTATTTAACCTGTGGACTAGAAGAGTTTCAATGATAGGCACTTCGCTTCCTTAACTCCCTTTATATCTTAGTGCCTTTTCTAACACTAGCTCAAAAGTAAAATAACTAACTTCTTGGGACTTATTCTTTGATTGACTAAGAAATAGAGTTTGGTTCTAACTGTTAAAAATTGATTAAAGAAGACAATTTAGTTGATACAAACAAACTTTAATACTTCATGAAGTGAGCAGTCTCCATTTGGAGAACTACAAAATGGGGTGGAAGGCAGGAAGGTATTATCGGATAAAGAATAAAGAACAAGGAATAGAAAAATGGAAAATATCCGGTTGGCTGGGGCCACATAGTCAAGTTTGTTTGGATATTTGGGGTGAGAAGGAACAAGAAAATAAGTATAGAGCCCAGCATTGTCTTGGTATTGGGGGATTGGCTAACTGAATATACTGCATTTTGGATCAAGCAGAGCATTTATAGGGACATGAAAGTTCTCTAAGTTTCAGTTTGCTGATATTGCACCTGGGGCAGGAACGGCTCCATCTTGGGCCTAGAAAGTTACTGCAATGCAACTGATGCATTAAAAATCAGACTTTTAGCTTCTATTTCTTCAGATTATACTAGGTGCTCTAACAATTGGAAGATGTGGAATACAACTGCACACGTTCCCCTCAGTGAAGAGTTATTGTGTCAAAATGAGGGGGATAGGGGAGGGCAAGAGGCAGAGAAGAGGCCCAGGATGGGAGTGAGGACCAGCTTCCCCAGGGCCTAGCACATTGCCTGCCTGGTATACGGTGGCCACTGGTAGAGGCTGGTTGATGAATGAATGAATGTATGAAAGCTGAATTAATATGGACAAACAAGTGGGTTAGTTCCAAATCTTCCCTGTCTTTTCTTGGGAAAGCTGAATTAAATCCAGCTGTTCTTCAGACTGCCAAGCCACTTTTGAGCAAGTTCCTTTCTATTTCTTCCATTTCTACTTATTTTCCCCTTGGGTGCTGAAAAAATAAAAGCCTCACTAATTATTTATTCTTTATAAGGGTTGGCCTTTGTACTTAACTTTTTCTTAATTGTTCACATTCTGCATATTTGCTTATTTTTCCTAATGCTCTTCCATGCCCAGTAAGATCTTATTTTGTGACTGTAGTGATTAAAGTGCAGAGGGTTTCCTATCTGGGCCTCGTTATTTGTCCTTTTCACATGTCTCTGCTATAAATTTTCCCTAATACCAATTTTCTTATCTAAGCTGACCACCTCACTGACTATATAAATGTGACTTGGAAGTTTCAAATGACTCAAGACGTTGTATCTCTTGCATTTAGAACAAAATGTTTCAAAAACAGGGATGTGCAATTCAGTTCTTTCTCAGAAATTCTCTTAGGCTTTTAGAATGTATGCACATCAATGAGATTCACTGATTGAATGTGACACCTGACCAGCTGGGTGAGAACATATCTGTAAGTAAATTTTACCCCGTGAGCAGCCTCCTGGCACCAATAGGTCTTATAGGCTGCAATTATAGGAATTAATAAGGAAGAACAGAAAAACTCTGAATTGGAGCAGCCCCTGGCATATCCAGCTTTCCTACACCCATTAGCCACATAACTTAAAAGAAAATACATTAGCATTAGAGTCAATTTTAAGGAAAAGAAAAAAAATCCCATTAGTTTATTCTACAATGCTGTTCATTATAATATCTTCCAATACTCGTTCACATATTACTATTTTTAAAATAGTAATGATTATATGATACATGCAACTTTGTATTCTGTTCTTTTCTTGACCTTATTCATATCATTATATTTTCTTTGTTATTATAGCATTTATAGTTTACCTTGTTTCTGCCCTCATTTACCATATCTTCCCCTTTCTTCTTACATATTAGCTAATGTTATTACTACTGCCTAACTTCTAAATTACTTTGCAATACCATGGACAAAGCCAACCAAAGCACAGCCATATTCAAACTCGTTCTATCCATCCTTCTTTTCCCCACTCTCCCTTCCCCTCTTCTCTTCTTCCTCCAGCTCCTCCTCCTCCATTCCTCTCTCCCTCTCCCTCTCCCCTTCTGGTGCACAGAATTGGATTGATTTAATTAACCATGCTCCTAAGTTAGTAAGAAAATATCGTAAGTCATCTAGGCATAGTCCTTATTTTATGACCCTTCTTTGCCTTGTTCCCAAACTTGAGTCCCATTCACAAAATATTCTGATATTTAGGTGGTCATTTTGCACATTCCCTGACTAACAGATACTTCAGGGTTCCTAGGGCAAGTCATTCCTCTTTTTTTGGAAAGAAGGAAATTTTCTCATATTTTCCACATTCATTGATTGCGCTGGTTTCAGTGATAAATATGGTGGAACAGTGGTTCTCAAATTTTAGTGTGCTCGTTTTCACCTGAAATGCGTGTTAAAACAGATTGCTGGGCCCCAGATTCAGAATCTCTCATTTAGTAGGTCTTGGGTGGGGTCCAACAATTTGCATTTCCAGGTGATACTGATAATGATGTTCAACCACTCTAATGAGGGAACTGCCTCATTAGAGGATTTCTACCTTTTTTATTAAAGCACAGGTGAAAAGGAATTGGGGTTTTTTTTTAAGGAAGAGGGCTTTGCCTCAGGTCAGAAACCCAAGGATTTACTCAGCCTACATATTGTTCTAAGTCTGGAAGGCACCTCTGCTACCAAAAACCATTTAGCGATACTCGTCAATCCAGGGAGGAGGTGTGTGCTTTTACTATTTATTTAGCGGTGAGGTCAGGTCTTTCTTTTAATTTATGAGTTATAAGTAAAATTCCACCATAACCCTCTCAGAGAGTCCAAAAATTTAATTGCATAAAGTGAATTCCATAATTTCCACATTAATGAAAGAGCTGTGGAGAGCCAACTTGTAGAAATGTACAGCCAATGGCCTCATGTCTAAATGAGTGTCAATTGCAGTCCAATTATCTGTGGGCTCCATTTTAACATTTTAGTTATTTCTAATCCTTGGTCCCTTTACATGAGGGTAATCAAAAAATAAAACTTTATAAATGTGGAATGCAAAAAAATCAGCTGATTTGGGCTAGCATGCAAAACACAGAGGAAGGAGCAGTGTTAAAGCTTTGGCAAGACAGCAAAAGATGCAGTTTTGGGATAAAGAGATCTTCACTTACCTCTCCTCTTTTCCTTCCTTTTCTAGTTCTTTCTTTCTACAGACATTTATTGCGCGATGAAAAAGTGAACATAAGCTTAACCCATGGCCAGGTAATAGTAGATGTTCAATAAATACTTGCTGCATAAAAGAAAAAATGGACAAAAAGAGGTAGATGTGAAGTTCTGTGGGAGTGGAGAGTGGGGTGATGACATTGTTGCTAAGTGTCATTGTCGGAGCCTTAGGGGACTTTGAGATCGTCCTGCCTCAGATATTACTGCAGGAATGTCATCCCACCATCCAAACTCATGTAGTGATTAGATCTAAGTGTATAGTACAGATCTTCCTGAGAGCATGACACGGTAAGCTGTTAACAATCATTTTAACATGTCTATGTGAATTCATGTTTCCCACAAAATGTGTTATGACTTGGGCATTTTACAGAGAAAGGCAGATTGGGATGATTAGGAGGGAGACAGGGTGAATTTGGACCTGAGGCACTTCCTGGACAGGCTGCCACCAACAGACACCCTCAGTACCTAGGCTCATAGAAAAAAGACACATGCTCAGAGAGGGTGCACTAGATACTGGAGAGGAAAATTTGTTCACCTCTCAGGGATCAGCCCTGCTCTTAGGGTTCTTTATGCCAGGACCTCACCTAGAGGCCTTTCGTTAAAGCACAGATTGCTGGACTCCATCCTCAGTCATTCTGATCCAGCACATATGGATGGAGCCCCTGAACTTGCTTTTCTAACAATTTCCAGGTGATTTTGATGCTCCTGGTCCAGGGACCACAATTTGAGACCCATTGCTTCAGTTATTTCTGAGCAAAATGCAGACTTCTCAGTTAATATTTTATCTTTAGTAATGAGGGTAAAAAGATTAGAAATGGCTGTAATATTATATTTTAAAGAAATGATATGGTTTTAATGGACTCAAATTTACTGAGAATGTGTTAGAGACTTTCTGTTCCTCCCAGGAGGGCATATAACTAAAAAAGTTTTTTATTGTGATCAGGTCCAAATAGCAAACTGGAATTGTTTTAAGAAATAAGATTAATAAGCTATGTATTGGGGGAGAAAAACCTGTGGCTGTGTATTTTTGGAGGTTTATTATCTTTCAGGTTTAGTACATAATAATTTTTCTACTCCGCTGTACATCATTAGAAAAGGAAAACCTGTCCCCCAATCATGAGTAAAAATGAAGGTTAAAAAGTAACGTGGCCAGCGTCTGTGTGTGTGTGCACATGCACACACAATCTTGGAGGAAAAGATCTGTTGTAACATTTCAATAGCACGGATGTTTTAGATAAGTATAAGTCAAGGTAAATATTTAAAATTTCCATCTTAGCTTGGGAAGTCCAGCACACAATAACCAGAAGTTTTCTGTAACAGTAAACAACCTATCTTTTACATCCCTTTTGTGTTTTAACAACGGTTGCTTGAATGTACATTGACTCAGTGATTTTAATCTAAGTAGAAGCAGACTTTTATTTATTTTCCTTTTGATAAACAGCTATGAGGAGGGGATGCTTTAAATGAGTTTCATGACAGTGACAATAACAATCATCATAATTTATGTTTGTTATCTAGTTATTCAGGATATAGTTTCATATCAACTATTGTTTCTTCTGAATGCCATAAATAAATCAAGATGCTGCTATCAGCTCACTAATGTTATAAGGTCACTTTGAAGTACTCACAAAGCAAATATTATCGTATCTGTGTTACATATTGGATCCAGGGATCCTGGATGATAAAATTGGTTCCCTATACTTACTCAGCCTGGGTTAATATAAGAGAAATAATGAAATCAAATAGGTGATACAACAATTTCAGCCAGCATCATGACCAAAGCATGTCAATTACATGGGTAATTGATATGCAGAAATAGATAGGAGATAGGCTAAGAAGCCAAATCAATTGAACAAAATTGTGAGTAAAAAGATCAACTCAATCCAAATTAATTGAGCATAATTGTGGGGAAAAAAAATCAGTTTAGGGTCCTATAAAGTCATCCTAACTATCTAGTGTACTCTTCACTATAGATACAAGCCTTTAGATATGTTAAGGGCTACAGCTTCCTTACAATCATGTTTACATTTATAAAAAGGAATTATGGAATTACTTAATAGGTGAAATTTCCATGATAATATGTTTAAACACAGAGCGTAATCACCCAATCAGCTGCCTCTGTTGTGGACAGAACATAAGAGAGTTGAAGAACTTACTGTAGATTTAAAAGATAACACCCATCATAATGATAGAAATAAACAAAATTTCAGGCTTAAATTTATATTTATTTTATATTTTTTAAAACAAAACAAAATGTAAAATAGAAAACCCATATTAATGCTAAATTATTTGAAACAGACTAGGAATTTTAGAGGTGTTTAGGGAAGAGGAAAGAAAATGTGACGGGGTCATGGGGGGATATGAGGTATCAACTTGGCTTTAGAGGAAGGATGCTTTTCTGATAGGAGATGAGGAGGGAAGAACATTTCTACAACTGTCCCCATCCCCCTAGATTAGGCGCAAGCCTAAACACCTCTACAGTCTATCTGGCACTGTAGAAGATTGTAAGATTGTGGAGGCCATTGTTGTTGTTGTTATTGTTATTATTATTTGCCTACCTAGCAAGCTCTCCCACTGTCCTTTCTTTAGCTACCAGAGTATGTGAGCCAGGTGTAGTCACTTATGCCACCCCAGGCCCTGGGGGCCTAACAACAATCTAAGTGAGGCGTGTAATACAAAGAGAGCCAATGAGCATCCTTCCCCATGGTTCCTGAGGGCATGAGGCTGGGGCAGCTACCAGTCTTATATCCTGCCAATGGAAAAGGCCAACTTCCAGAAAAAGAGAGTGAAGTCAATACATGAGGAGAAGCAGTGATGAGCTTGAATGATGAGGTATAAGAGAAGAAAGGAGAAAGAATCCAGGAGACAAAGAGTCCTTGGAGTGTCACCTTTCTTCAATCTTGAGCCTACCCCAGTAAACATCAATAACCTTCCCTTTTGCTAAATTAGTATGAATTGGATCTCTGTCACTTAAATGAAAACAGGACCTAACCTTTCCATGCAAAATAACCAATAATCATTCTATAGACGAGAGAAATAAGGTGAGTTTTACTTAAGCCAGAATGAGGATTATAACCCGGGGAGGCCTTAGAAAGTGTTCTGGAGAAGCATGGTTTTCAGTTCAGTCTTATATCTTTTTAGAACAAAGAGCAGACATTAAACACACCCAGGATACATTTTCATCAAGGTTTCAAAAGCTATCTAGTTGAAAAGTAGCAGGTCAACGTGACTGTGATGTCAGGAAAGGGACTAATTCGGGGATTCCCAATAGGGCATAGGAGGGGAAGTCTGCATTCTTAAGAGAGTGCATTCTTTACTTTAGTGGTTAAGCAGATGTATAATGTATGTTTAATATGCCAGAAGTCAGGTTTTTTAGTTCAAGCCGAATCAGGTTTGAACCCGAATAGTTACCCCATATGCCTCAGTATGTGAAAATCTCTTGTCATTTCTAACTCTCCTCACCCATCGTTACAGCTGGCAAACTGTTGTAGGAAATTTTTTTTTAATGCTCCTTTCTGAATATTATTTCTTTTCACCAAAAGTTCCATGGCACTATTCTCTCCTGTATCGAGAATATAGACTCGATATTTGGCTTAATTTCAAATTTTTCTTAATTTTAATGTAAGACTATGGCTTAATTTCAAAGCCAAAAAGGATGTTACTGGTGAGCTTCCAGACTTTCAGAGCACTAGATGATCTAGGATATAACCTAAGAGTAAGCTAACATTGAATGCCCTGATCCATTTTGGAGGCTGTAATGAGTTAGTCCCTGAGAGTGACAGTGAGGCTGGGTACCTGAGGGTTACTGTAGATATTAAACTAATTTGCTGTTTTCCTGTTTCACTTGAGGGGCGACTGGGTCTTGAGGATTTGTGGGCTTGTTTTGCAGAAGAAAGAGAATGCCTTCGGGGAGGTTGTGACCCATCACTGGATGGCGGTGCTCAGCAGCTCTTGAAGCTCAGAAGTCAGCCGGCCAGGGGCTTAACAGGAGTGACCCCATTGTTTCTCTGAAGCTTCTCCTGCCAAGCCCCTTCCCTCTATAAAACCCCCTGCTTTCTGTTCTTTGGAGGCAGATTTGAGTGAACCCGTGCTCCTGCCTTCTTGTCTTGGCCAACTTGAATGGGGCCTTTCTCCATCCCCAAGCACTGATGTCTCAGTGTATGGCTTGCTGCACACTGGACACATGAATTTCAGATTAAGAGGTTCCATATCAACAGAATTCTTAATATTGTCTAGTGAGAGTGATCACCATCATTGACATCTGGGCTGAATCTAAATTTAAATTTTGGACTCATATGAGCTCAACCTGCAGGACTTTCCTTGGTGAGGATAAGGACTTTCAGAAAAACTAAGTTTTTCTACTTCAACCTGCAGCAGACCAGAAAATGGCCTCATCTGATAAATGGCAGAGTTCACTGTCTTTATAAGTGCATTTCCCAGGTGATTCAGCTGTCTTTTTTGGAGAACATTGCTATTCCCTGGACTTCTTTGCAGCAATAACGGAGCACTAGAATACAATTTCCACATCCTCAGCTGGTTTTCAGGGGCTGGGTTGGTTAGCATTCATGGAAATGCCTTCTTTAATGCACAGAGATAGACTAATCCAGCATGTGTTGGATTCATAGACTCTCATGATTTGTTGCTTAAGTATCTGAGAGTTGGCAGAGTGTTTTCTGCTAAGCAGATATTTTTGAACAGTGAGTTTTATTAGAATGTATTAAAATTCATATGTTTGTCATTAATTTGCAATTAACTCATATCAAGATGTTGTTTCATAAGAGCAATTTAACATCCATAAAACCCTCTGAGTATTTTTTTTTTAACATGCTGTAAGTTCCTTTTGACCTTAGAAGACATTAGGTATGGTATAAGGCATAAGGCAGCTAACTCCACAGTGAAGACGTGGGTTTGGTGAGAGTAGAGGAGCGCAGTTAAGTGGTGAATGAAGAGTCAATAAAGTTTAACTGCAGAAGTAGCTAACTAGAAATTGAAGCCTGGGTTCCAGTTTAGCAAGTTGTGTGATGATGAACTTGCCTTGCCTTGATCTTCTTTTCTATATAATAGGAGTGACAGGGAGTTGTTCTGAACATAAAAGAGCATAAAATTATAGAAGCATCTTGAAAGATGGGACATGGTTCAGTAAAAGTAAACACTATTATACTTGTAGTCCATCAAACCTTTCTTCCTCGATTGTGACTGCAGACTTACTTGATATTGAGGTGAATGCTGCCTGTGCCATGCACTCCCCAAGTTATAAACTAACATGGGTCGTGTTTCCTAAACACTTCTCAGTGTCTTTATTTTATTTTTCCATAAATGCAAGGTCCGTGGTTCAATTGCATAAGCACAGGATTTTGAGTCAGAACTGCATATGTTTGAGACGCAGAATTGAAGGCAAGTCAATTATCCTGTTCATTCTATGCTTTTCTTCCTCCTTGAAGGAAAATGGGGCAAAGAAGGGGTGATATGAATATGTGGGGAATTGGCCTACAAGGCATTGCTCATCTACCTGCCTGAATCAGAAAAATGGGACTATTTTATTTTTCAGAGTTATATATTCAATATATAAATTAATATGTAAATATATGTAATATAATCTAACAAATGCATTAATGATGTAATTTTCACCAGAAGTTGTTAGGGTAGTAATCGTTTATCACACTTTAATTTTAGCCTGTTACTCTGTTGAAAAGAGATAATTTTTTCTTTTACTAAACTAGGAAGATTCTTTTGACATCTTTTCACCCCAAAGAATCTTCAGAGTGGAGGGAGAAGGGCTTGCAGCTCCAGGGGCCATGAGTGGGCTGCACCTCCCTTCTTCTCCCTTGGACTCCTGGAGGAGCATGCTGATTTCCCTGCCCCTCCTCTCCTTGTTCCTGATTAGCCTACAGGCTGCTGCCAGAATTTTCCTTCTAAATTACGACTCTGGTTATGTAATTCCACTGAGCATAAATTTTGATGACTCCACACTGACTATTAAATAGAAGTGTATCAAACTGAAGTTCAGAATTCTCTAAAATATGATTTAAACTTTTTTGGCCATCTGATAAGATCCTTTAGCTTTTTATGCTCTGTCAAATTAGATTACTTGTTATTTCCCAGATATAGCCTACTTCCATACCTTGGAAAGCCATTTTTCTCAAATTCTTCTTGTTGACTTTCTTTGTTATGGAAGGCCTATCTCAAAAAGCACCACCTCCCTGAAGCCTGCCATGTTCTCCCAACAGCTATTTGTGTGTGATGAATACTTGTACTTTGGTGTGAGTGAGTGTGAGCCTTTCAGGGGCAGGGCCTGGTGCCTGTCATATTAGTCTTCCACCATATTGATAACCCTAGCATTGATTAAGTAGCAGATCTTCAGTGAATATTTCTCGAACTGCAACTTGAGCTCAAATGCTCTCTTCAACTTTTCTCCACCCACTCACTTCGTTATTGCTATTCGCTGGATCAAGCTCAGGCCTCCTCCACAAAATCTTCTCTGATAAGCTCTTCCAATAGCTTCCTTCATCTACATGAAAGCACTTTATTCTTCTTTTTACTATTTCTCCCACTGTTTGACTTCCAACTCTTATATCCTGCCTTTTGTTCCTCGCTTATTTTCTGATGAGTTGGCTCCCCAAACTGCATTTTAAATTTCTTAAAAACACAGATTAGGTTGCATGCATAGCACCTTTCAAAGCACTTGGAGAGTGCCCTGTTAGAACAGATGCTCAGTTGTTAGTTACTGATTGACCAATCCCAACAGTGGGAGAAATGGCCTATAAGGAAGAGGGGAATTTTGTCATCACTGTGGTTGGGCCTCCTAGAATCTATAGATGTTTTAGACCATTGGGAAAGAAGTAATGATCTTAAGACCAGAATATAGCCTGGATTGATTTACCATGAATCATTATCGAGCAAATCCTATTTCTTATTTTTGGAAAGGTTTGGGATGCACTTAGACTACTTTATTTAAACTAATACAGGTTAGACTTCTCCAGGCTAGCTGGACAGAGATTGCTAAGTAAAACTACTGAAGGCTCTCAGCTTTATCAAGAGAGAAGAGTTGTATCAGTGGAGTAATTCTTCCTCGGGGGATAATGCCTACAATTTGGGTAGCTGCCACCAGTTGAATGGTGATGACTGGCAGTTATAATGAGAAGTACATATCAGTTTCTCTGTGAACTTAACATATTGTAATACACATTCCTGGACCCCACCCACCCTAGGAGTTTCTGATTCAGATGGTTTGAATTGGGAACAAAGCTTTTTTTAAAGCTCCCAGATGATTCCGATGTACACCTACAGTTAAAAGCCACTGGTTTGGAATTTGCCATATCTTGATGCCCAAGTATAGGTTTTCTTCAGGTAAGTTAACTGGAACCAAAGATAGAAAATGAGAAGCACTTGACTTTGCTGCTTCTATATAATTATTTATCAGAAACTTATAGGTATATATGAGCTTTTTTTGCCTTCTTATAATACCTAAGTTAGAGTCAAATAAATGCACACTCTGAAGTGGGAACCCAGGAAGTACTTTGTAATAACTGATACAAGCTCTGGGTATTTAAGAGTTTACTTTCCTCTTATCCTAAAAGAAGGTTTTTAGTATTCTCTGTTGGGGCCTCCTCTGGTACTTTTTCATGGCTCTAGGCCCCTTTCCAGCTATTCCTAACTTCTATTCAAAGGAAAGGTGTGATTTTTCTTCTGGAAGGCTCCCTGTTGCTCTGCAATCCTTAATTCCTCTTGCCTTTGTGTTCTTTTGATCAGTGGACTGCTCCCTGGTTACTGAGCCCTTGGATTCATTCTCATTCTCTACCTCTGGCTCTGAATTGCCTTCTGAAAAGATAGCCTTTTTAAGAATTCCCTCATTCAGAGCCCCATTCAGTTTGTTTATCTTAGTCTTCTTAAAAAGGCTATACACTTAAAATTTGAATACTTAAAAACCATCAAACAAAGCTGTTTTTAAACAAGATTATATAGATGCTATATGGCTGTTATTAGTATGAACTATGCTTAAAAATTTGTCAGGAAACCACAAGCATTAATCTGGGGGGAGGTACAGCACTGAGTACCCCCCACATCTGTGCCATATTGGTGTCTTCTTTACAAAACAATGTTTCAGCAAAGCCCTTTTGGTGCTTATGTCCATTTAAATGGGGGTTATTGAGTAGAATTTTACTCTAGAAAAGTGTTTTATCAAGATGGAAATTCTATGAGCATTTATTGAGTAGCTCCTGTGCCAGCCATCGTGGAAGGCACAATGTAATTCTTAAATTCTTAAAGCCTCGTAAACAGCTATGATTCATATATTTTACATAAGAAAATTGAAGATGAGCGAGTTACGTAATTTGCACAAGGTCACTGTAACTGCTTGGTGTTTGTTTCCTCTCCCACTCATTGCAGCTAAGTCAGTAGCCACTTGGCCCACTAGCCCATGGCATTGAGGTTTAAGACAAATTATAAAGGAGCCAGATTAAGAGCAGCTGTCCATAGCGTTCCTTCAATCTATATGGAGGATGCTAACCTAGCACATTGATGATGCTGATACAATTAGTCAATAACACCAACTAATGTGTCATTTGGTGAACATATGTATTTACTTTCCACACAAATGAATGGCCTCTGGAAAAATGGGCATCTTACAAATCTAACAGGTTTCTTTAGGAGTCACAATTCAGTTAAGGAGTTAATAACTTTTTTTTTTTCAATTCTGCCTTTGACTTTGTTGATTTGAAGACTTCTTTTCTGACTATGGAACATCTTGGGTAGAGTCTATATACTTCTGGTCAATTTTGATTACTGTAACTCAGTCCAGTTTTCAATTTTCAAGATCAAATCTAACCCAAAGCCCTAAATTTTTCTTGCTCCATCTCTCAGGCCTGAGCACCTCCAGTGTCTTGGAACAGGAGGAGAGAGAAGGGAAGGCGGAAGAATCTCTTTATTCATCTGGCTCTGGTTTAGATGTCTCCTAGTTGGTTGTTGATGTTTCTCTACTGGCCCTGGGTGCCTCTGTGGGGCAGCATCCAAGTGTTGATCTTCTCCTGTGGCGTAAGTGTGTGTTGTCCTCAATACCCAGTTCTCTGATGTTGGAATCCCGTATTTTTCAGCCCCCATGATCCCCACCACCAGCAGTCTAGCCACAGCCTCCTGCTGCCACAATCCAGCCTTCAGCCAGCACTCGATAAACAGCTTGCTTGGGTAAGCTTCCATAAAAGACAGCTGGAGGACAGCTAATTTCTGCATTGTCCATTTGGCCCTTAGGAACTCAAGTATCTTTTCCACTTCAATAGTCTCCTCTTTCCACCATAATCTCATTCTTATTCTCTTTTCCTTTGCTCAGATAGGCAAAGGCTAAGTTTACCAACAAATAGCATCCCTTCTTGTAGGAAAGCCCTCTTGGAATTGTCTCTAACGACCTTGCTACCCTCCAGGCTATCCAGAGAAGAAAAACAGGCCCTACGTGGAAGAGGGGCATTCCGTCTCACTTTGTATTCAAGGCCAATGTCTTCACCTCACCCTGCTTTTCTAGTGTAAGTCATTCCAACCTCGCCTGCAATTAGAATTACCTGGAGAACTTAAACTTCAATTGCTTAGAATGGTACCCCAGAGCAATTAAATAATTAACTCTAGAGGAGGCATCCAGGCATCAGATTCGCAAGCTCCCAGGTGATTCTAATGTGTAGCCAAAGTTGAGAATCCCTGTGTATAGATTAAAAGTGGGAGTGAGAATGATTTTCAGATCACCTGATTTGGCCACCTCTTAATAAGCCCTGGCAGGCGTTGCAGGTCTCTGCAGGTGTCGACCCTTCTTTGAAAGTGTGGCTACTTCTCTTCTGTTTCCAGCTGTGGTGCCTAGCAAATCATTCAGGGAAAAATTCCCCTCAACATCCTGTTGTGCATGATGAAATGACATCCTCGAGTATAGAAAGTGAATTGAAGAAAGGGCTTGCTGCCTTCCTCAGTTGTGGCCCTTCGAGGGAGGTGCCCAGAACGTGAAACAGCGCCAAGTGTTTGTGCAGTGGACGAGTTATACGAAAGGGTGCAGGCAGCTTGCTTTCTATTCCTTCGTTTCCAGGACAAATAAAAGCAGACACTGCATGTGGTTATTTTTTGTTCTCTCTCTCAGTTTGTTTGTTTAAGGAATGCACAAGGCTGAGGCTTTTTTGTTGTGGTTTAACTAGTCTTGGTTTTGTTGTGGTGAGATGCAAAATGAGTGTAGCCAAGGAGAAAGAGAAATTCCATCTGTGAAAATGAGAAACACAGCCAGCCTAAAGTTGGTGGAGAAAAGGAAGCATTTTGATATAGAGATAGCAAAAAGCCTCAGTGCCTGGGATCAGGAAAGCCTGTCTTGACTGTGTTGGAACAGAATTTTCAAAGTGAAAAGAACATGGGATTTAGAGTCAGGAATCTTGTGTTCTGGACTTGACTCTGCCACTGACTGGTTTAGAGAGACAGTGGTTAGTAACCTGACATGTGGAGTCCACACTGGCCAGCCTGGGAACCGATCTTGCTTTACCACTGAACAGGGGAAGTCTCTTAACTTCTCTGTGTCTCAGTTTCCTCATCTATAAAATGAGGACCACAGTGGCACCTACATCAAAATTGTTATGAGGATTGTCGATGAAAATAATCCATATCCAATTTATAAATGAAAATTTGGGTGAGTTTATTCTGAGCTTAAAATCTGAGGATTATAACCCGGGAGAGTCTTTCCACAAAGGAACAGAGCACTCCAAAGAGGTGGGGGAGTATACAGGGTCGTTATATACCCTCAAAGAGGATGTTTCACATATGATTGGAATGTCCCTTTTACAATAGTCGCGAGACTACTCTGTTGGCACAGCCGATTGATGGAAATAGCAGGTAGGTCTTCTGTCTCGGTGAACACAGCAGGGTGGCAGTCTCTTGTCTCCAGCTGGGTGGTCACAGGTGAGCTGGGAGGTGAGTGCAGTAATCAGTTCCTAGCCTAAGGAAAAATGCTAATGTCGGGGGGAAGTTGCATCTTTATCTCAAGGGCCTTTGTTCTGGCCATAGGAAATGTCTAAGCAGATATGCAATGCGTGCTCAATAGCCAGTCAGGCCCTTTTGGAGGAAAAAAAGAGAAGTCAGGCCGAATTAGGTTTATACCAAATGGCTTCCTCATATACTCCAATATATCCTATTGCTTGCCATTTTTATTTGTCAGGATTAAATGGGTTCATATTCTAAAATGCTCTATGTAAGCAGTTGTTAGATAAAATAAAATTAATTAAATTTGGGCAACTCATTGGACCTTGCTGCACTTCAATTTCTTTATATCTAAAATACAGAGCCAAATGTCTCTGAGTTCTCTCCCTCTGGTACAATCTGGTGATCCTACATAGGTTTGGTGCTTTTCACTTTCCTAGTTGCTTTTTTCTTTATTTATATGCAATTGTAAGGGACTGAATGTTTGTGTCCCCCCAAATTCATATACTGAAATTCTAACCACCAATGTGATGGTATTAGGAGGGGAGGCCTTTGAGAGGTAAATAGGTCATGAGGGCAGAGCCTCATGAATGGGGTTAGTGCCCTTAGAAAGAGACCCCAGAGTGCACTCCAGTCCTCTTTCTGCGAGGTGAGACTACGTTGAGAAGTCAGAAGTCTGCAACCTGCAAGAGGGTATCACCAGAACCAATCATCCTGGCACCCTGATCTCTGACTTCCAGCCTCCAGAACTGTGACAAATGAATTTGTTATTTATAAGTTGCCCAGTCTATGGTACTTCATCATAGCAGCCAGAATGGACTGAGACAATGATTTAACACTCCAAACTAATATATAAAACTAATACATAAAACTAAATGTAACAATATATTTTCACCGATGGGATTAAGGGTATACCATAACTTTGATTTATTTAAAAAATATAATAATTATTATTATATAATAATGATTTGCTGTTCAGGAAGACCAGTTCTTGAGTATGAGGAATAGTTCCTTATAATGAATTTACATGAAATTAGAGAATTGCATGCTGATGAGGAAAAGTAACCAGTGTCCTCCACAGTCAAACCACAGACTCACGATGTCTGGCCTCCATGTCTTGGTTCCCACAGCTCTTTGTGCTTGGAATGCCCTTTGTCCCCAGTGGTGTGGCAGAGAGCAATCTATCCTTCAGTGACTAACTCAAGTGCCTTCTTCCCCACAGCTTCCTTGATTTCTCTGGTTGGAAATGACTGTTACCCTTTCTCCCTTTCTGAGCTTGAGCTCCTTCCATAACTGCATTAACCTCTCTTGTGCAAATTTTGCATCATACTCTGAACTACAGTTGTTTGTATGCTTGCCTTTGGCCTTCCCCTTAGCTTGTGGAGCTTGTGGCTGTGTGGCACAGTGTTCTACATCATAACACACGGACTTGAAGGAATTGGAGGGAAAGAACAATTTGTGTTCTTTGCCTTAAAAATTAAATAACATGTTAATGACTTTCTTCTTGGTAATTTAGATGCCCCTTTTCTACTGATTGTAGTGTTTCTGGTTTATAACCAGTACATCAAACTATTCAAAGTTATTTTACTGCAGGTTCTGTAGTAAATAGTTTTTCAAATAGTTCTTAAAATAGTTTGAAGTACGTTGTATAACATACCTAGAATAATATAATACCTGTATTATACATATACACATGTAGTTTATGTATATTATATACATTTTAATAATTTAAAGTTAAGTATGATTTTTATATACGTTTTTCTCATTTTCCTTAGAAATTAGAAAATGAATTATATTTGTGCTTGGGGCAGGAAGTCGTAGCAAATTTCTTTTTGTATTATGTTTACATATCCGACTTAAAAAAAGTCTTTACATTGGTTTTGTAATTTGATTCCAATTTTTCTAGGATGCCCAAGAGATGTCAGTTTGAATCATATGCAAACAGGCTTTTTCTGTTTTGTTAGTCGTAGATAACAGGATGAAACTTAAAAAAAAAAATCGATAGAGTTCTATCGCAAGGGTAAGTAAATGTAGACAGCAAAAAATTTTTTGGAGATTCTGAAAAAGACGTATTTTTCTGCTGCTGTAATTCCCTATGGATCTGTGTGGAAGCAGGGGGAAAGTTCCATGTGGTTATTTCCTAGCATTGATTCTCCAATCAATCACTTACCTGCACTGGAGCAAGAAATAGTCAGTTATTTTTTCTCTGTAGTTTATCATTGTGAAGATGACTATAAAACCATGAGATAAATACCTTGGCAGGCCCCTTGGATTCTGACACATTTCCCAGAATGCCTATGTGTAACATATATTTCTTAATTTACCTTATCTTTTAAAATAAAACTTTATCCAGACACATAGTAAAGTATTCAAATACTATAATAAGGTAAACAATAAATGTAAGTCTGTTTTCCTTCACGTCCTCCCTTATCGCTAATCTCCCCAGTTCCCCTACTGTCCGCCTTCCATGCCCACAGAGAGCTGCTGTTCCTGACATCTCAGGACTCGTTTAAATTCGAGAGTGTCTTCTGGCCACCTGACCTTAAGTGCTTCCCAAGTGACTCTCCCTATTAGAACACTTGTTTTATGTTCATCAGGGCACTTCTCACTGCCTGACATTTTCTTGTTCATTTTGAGTATCTGTTTATAGTCTGCCCCTCTCCCACTCCTCATCTAGAAGGTGAATTCCATGAAAGCAAGAGCTCCCTCTTCTTGCTCAGTGTTGCATCATCTTCTCTTAGAAATGTGCCCGCAAAAGAATTGGTGTCTGTTAAGTGTTTGCTGAATGTTAAATCCTTTTGTAAGTTTTATTAAAGTGTAATTGATAACAATTGTATTTACCAGCCTACTGGTCAATTTAATAAGTTTTCACAAAAGTACGTAGTCACATAACTACTACTGTGATTGTGATATGCAATATTTTCATCAGCCTAAGAACTCTCCGTACCCCTTTGCAGTCAATTCTCCTGGTAACCACTCATCTGCTTTTTATCATTAGAGTTTTATCTTGTATATAATTTTCACCTGGATGGAATGATATAGTATGTAGTCTTATTAGTTTGGTTTCTTTCACTTAGCATATGTGCTTTTAAAATTCATCCATGTTGGTGCATTTATTAGTAGTTCATTCTATTTTATTGTTGAGTAAATTTCCATTTCACAGATATACCATATTTTGGTAGATATTTGCTAGACATTTGGGTTGATTCTAGTGTCGGGAACTGAGAATGGTTTTCCCAAACTATAAGCTAAGCAGTTAGCCTGCCATAGTTTCAAGGATCCTGACAGGAGACATGAGATTTCTGGGTCAAAGACGAAGGACAATTTACTACTCAGTGCAATAGCATAGCCAGAGTCTCAGCATTTGTGCCAGTTTCCTGAGCCCCTATTCTCGCAGGCTAACATGAAGAAGGCTGGGCATGGTTGCTTTCAAGGAGAGGAATCCTGAGGTTGGGGAACTTGAATCTTTTATTGTGGGCGGTATGCCTGTCTTATCTTTGATGCAGAGGGAGGCATTATCCTTATTGAAATGTACAGCAAAACAAACCTGTCATCTCCCTAGAGGGAGAAACTATATCTTCCCGGGCTGTTTGCTCTATACACATCCTTCAAGAGATAGTAGGAAACAAAGGCAGTCATGGCCTCTATTTGCAAGACATGCAGAAACACAGGAGACTCATGGGGAGTTAATACTCAACATTCTGGTTTTGGCTACTATAAATAAATCTGCTATGAACGTTAGCGTACACATTTCTGTGTGGACATATGTTTTTACTTATCTTGGGTAAATACCTAGAAGCAGAATTTCTGGGTCATATGGTAAGGGTGTGTTTGACTTTATAAGAAAATGCCAAAATGTTTTCCAACATGGTTGTATCATTTTGCATTCCCACCAGCAATGTTTGAGATTTCCAGTTGCTCCACATCCTCATCATCACTTGGCATTTTTAAAATTGAGCTATTCTAGAGAGTGGGTTGGTACTTTGCATTGTGGTTTTAATGTACGTTTCTCTAATGACTAATGATGTAGAATATTTTTCATATGCTTTTTTCTATCTACTGCTCTTTTTAGTGAAGTGTCGGTTAAGCATTTTGTTAAAATTGTGGGTCGTTTGTCGTATCATTGAGTTTTGAGAGTTCTTTGTATAATCCGGACACATGTTCTTTATTGTATAATGTTGGGAGAGAATTCTCCGTGGATCTCTCATGTTTCTGCAAATTTTGTTAGCAGTGACACTGAGGGCTATTGTTCCAGACTATCTTTTTAAAGGTGTTTGAAAAGCAAAAAAGCCTTGGGCAATTGAGATGGTGTCTCCCTTTGGGAAGGGAAAATTTGTTTACTGTCTAGCATAGTAAAGATAATATCTCCCAGGTTTGCTTGCAGCTCTTTAAAAAAATGGGTTTTCCTAAGCTTGTTACTGAGTTGTGATGCAAATCTACTGCGTGTGTAGCATCCACCAGGGCCCAGCTGCACATCCCTCCCACAGGTGCTTGCTCTGCTCTGAGTAATGAAGTCCTTTGTCTGTGACCCAAGAGTCTCAGGTCTTCTGCTAGAATCCATGAAACTGTGGCAGGCTAACCTGTCAGTTTGCTAGTGGTATAAAATCTCAGACCTTTCACAGCTCTTGACAGATACACTTTTTCCAAAATTTTTTCTCTCAGTCTATGGCTTACTTTTTCATTTTCTTAACAGCAGCTTTTAAGTATTTAATTTTTGATAAGGTCTAATTTATTATTTTTTTAATTATAGTTCTTGCTTCTTGTGCCCTATAATAATAAATCTTTGCCTATCTCAAGGACAGAAAGAATTTTCTCCTATGTTTTCTTCTAGAAGCTTTATAACTCTAGGTTTTATATTTAGGCCTATAAGTCATTCTGAGTTAGTTTTTATATATAGTGAGAGGTTTATTGTTGTTTTTACATAGGGATATTCAATTGTTCCAGTACCGTGTGTTGAAAAGATTATCCCCTCCCTATTGAATTTCCCTGGCGTCTTTATCAAAAATGAATTGGCCAAATATGGGTAGGCCTATCTACATATTTTCTATTCTGTGCCATTCATCTTTATGTATATCTTTAAGTTGCACTATCTTGATTATTGAAATTTTATAATAAAGTCTTAAAATCAGATAGTATAAGCTCTACAACTTTGTTATTTTTGAAAAATATTTTGTATATTCTAGGTCGTTTACATTCCATAGAAATTTGAGAATCAGCTTGATGATTCCTACAAAAAAGTTTCTGGGGTTTCTATTGGGATTGTGTTGACTCTTTAGCTCTATTTGGGGAGAAATGACATCTTCCCAATACTGAATCTTTTGATTTACTATGTAGTATATCTCTTAATTTCTTCAGGTCTTTGATTTCTTTCAGCCATGTTTTGTATTTACCACTCATGTGTCTTGTAAATATTTTGTTAAGTTTTTCCCTAAATATTTAATATTTTTTGGTGCTATTATGAGTGGTAATGCTTCGTTTTAAATTTTAATTTCCAATTGTTCATTGCCGACACATAGAAATTCAATGAATTTTTATGTATTGATGCTCTATCTTGCAATCTTGCAAAACTTACTAATTAATTTTAATCAAGTTTCTTTGTGGGTAGATTCCACAAGTTATTCTACATAGACTATCACATATTCTGGGAATAAGAAGAGGTATAATTTTTTTCCTCAATCCATGTACATTTGATTTGTTCTTGCCTTATTGTATTGAATAGGACCTCCACAACAGTGTTAAATGGACATAGTGAGCATAGACATCCTTGGCTTGTTCCTGCACTTAGGGGGAAAGCACTCAATCTTTCATCATTTAGTATGCACTCAATCTTTCATCATTTAGTATGACGTCAGCAATAGGTTTTTCATAGATGCCTTTAGTTTCAAGAATTTCCCTCCTATTCCTAGTTTGCCCAGAGTTTCTATCATGAATGGATGTTGAATTTGGTCAAGGGCCTTTTCTGTATCTATTGAGCTAATTGGGTGGTGTTTCCTTTTGTAGGTTCTAGAACTGAAGAATTTACATTGACTGATTTTTGAATGTTAAAGCAACCTTGTGCTTCTGTAATAAAACCAATATGATTGTGATGTTTTATTCTTTTTTTATATAATTGGATTAAATTTGCTAAAATTTTGTTAAAGAATTTTGTGTCTATGTTCATGAGAAATAGAGGTCTTTAGTTTTTTTTTTATTGGATGCCTTTATTTGTATTTGATATTAGGGTAATGATGTCTTCCCACTCTATTTTCTAGAAGAGTTTGTGTATACATGGAGCTGTTTTTTTCTTAAGCTATTTCTTTCTTTCATAAGAGATGCTATCTGGGTCTGGACGTTTCTTTTGTAGCAAGTTTTGAAGCTATAAATTGATTTTCTTTAATGAATATAAGACTATTCAGGTTATCTTTTTCTCTTTAGTGAACTTTGGTAAATAATGTCTTTCAAGGAATTTAACCCCTTCATCACAGTTGGCAAAATTATTGACATAAAGTTCATCATTTTCCCTTATTATCCCTTTAATGTCTATAAGTTATGTAGTGATGTCTCCACTTACTTCTGATTTGGTAAGTTTGTTTTTATTCTCTCTTCTTTCCTCTCTTCTTCCCTCCTTTCTTCTGTTTCTCTGTATTATTTCCAGTGTTCTTTATTGTTATGTGTATATCAAAAATTCCCTCTGGAATCAGTTTACTTTTTCCTCAAAGATTCTTTTTACTTTTTTTTTTTTTGAAGTGCCTGTCTGCTGGCAATGAATTATCTCTGTTTTTGTATATCTGCCAAAGCCTTTATTTCTCCTTCATTTTTTGAAGATATTTTTGCTGGGTGTCGAATTCTAGGTTATATTTATTTTTATTCTTTCCCTTGTCTTTTGGCTTGCAATGTTTCTGACCAAAATTTCATGTCATTCTTATCTTTGTTCTTTGATATATAATGTGTCTTTTTTCCCTCTGGTTATTTTAAAAACATTATTGATTTTTAAACAATTTAATTTGGTGTGATTTGGTACAGTTTTCTTCATTTTTCTTTAGCCTTTAACCAATGAAATTTGTGGATTTGTAGTTTTTAAGATTTCATCAAATTTTTATCTTTATCAGTCTTTTAATTTATTTCACCTTTCTTCATCTCCCTTCACTTCCCTACTTCTCTGCATAGGGAAGTTAATGATAATGTATGACAATCCATTATCTCTGGCCTTTTATAAGAAGGCTAATATGTGGGAAAAATTTCAATTTAAAAACTACCTTTTTTTTTTTGGCTTTTTTAATGCCATTTAATAGTAATGTAGGTATGGTAACATGGATTATTTCTACACTCTTAGGAAACAGGTAATATATATTTACCTTTCTCAACACAGGACATACTAGACAGTTGCTTTTATACATGATCTCTTTGGTTTTTCTGTTTTTCCTATTAACTTATTTATTTATTTTTTTAAAAACATAACTGCATTTTATTTTTATTTATTTATTTATTTATTTAAAGATTTTATTTTTTCCTTTTTTCTCCCCAAAGCCCCCCGGTACATAGTTGTGTATTCTTCATTGTGGGTTCTTCTTGTTGTGGCATCTGGGACGCTACCTCAGCATGGTTTGATGAGCAGTGCCATGTCCATGCCCAGGATTCGAACTAACGAAACACTGAGCCACCTGCAGCGGAGCGCGTGAACTTAACCACTCGGCCACAGGGCCAGCCCCTTTCCTATTAACTTATTAATAGGAAAAACTTACTTTTAAGTGAATCTTACTTTTTTTTTTTTTTTGAGGCAGAGTAGCCCTGAGCTAACATCTGCTGCCATTCCTCTTCTTTTTGCTGAGGAAGACTGGCCCTGAGCTAACATCCATGCCCATCTTTCTCTACTTTATATGTGGGATGCCTGTCACAGCATGGCTTGACAAGCAGTGCATAGGTCTGCACCTGGGATCCAATCTGGTGAATCCTTGGCTGCAGAAGCAGAATGTAGGAACTTAACTGCTGTGCCACTGGGCCAGCCCCTAAGTGAATCTCACTTTTATCTTTCTGAAGACCAACAAAAATTCATGTGCTTCTAGTGATTTTTTATAAGCTTATGTTTAAGAATGGTTGCATTTGTCTACTTTTTAGAACACTGATATGTTCTATAAAATATTTTATGCAAAACAATATATATATTTTTTGGTAAACAGATAAATTGTTATATGCTGTGGTCTTGTGATATTTTAAGGTTTATGAACAGAGTGGGCCGATTAAATTGAGACTCTGTACTTTCTTTTGAATAGTTCTATAATATTATAGACATGTTTTGAAACTGTAGCATATATATCTAGAACTTAAGGAAATTTATACTTTTACTGTTTGGCTCTATCTGTATCACAGACTGTCACATGGTTGAATAACTGTTGATATATTAAAAAAAAAAAGCCATTGAGGTTAATAACCCTGTCCTCAGGTCAAGCAGAGTATAAGGATCACAGATCTGTTATATGCCCCCAAATAAACTAGTTCTGTGGCTGATATTGTCAGGTTATGTAGCAAGAGGATTACCTGTTATATATAAACTGGTAACTGAGTATTTCTGGAGTGTTTGAAATGGAAACAAATATTTAAATACATTGATGTGTGCAGTACTTTAAAATGTATTGTTAATTTGCTCAACATCCTATGAGGTAAAAAGAAAGAAATTACTATTACGCAAATTTAGTATCAAGGGCATTAAGAATTTAGGTAATTTTCCAAGCCTGTACAAGGAGTCAGGATCAGAATAGCCTTGGGTTTTAAAAGCAAATCTGTTCTCCAAATCCTGGTCTCTGATGAGTCACATGGGTGAAAAGCTCTGTTCAAGAGATGTTCATTCTCTGCTCTCGTATTTCTGTGGATATTCCTGTCTTGGTTAATTTGAAACCAAGGTTACTCATAGTCCTTAATTTGGACACAATTGGTATAAGTGGTCAGCTTACTGTTATTTAAAAAAAATGCAATGGCAGTGGGCTAGTCATAGGAATTAAAGTATGTTAGAAGCATCTCCTGCAGTCAAGAAACCCATTGCTCGTAATAATCACTTTGCCAAATGTTCAAAACTATGTTTTGAAGGGGAGGGAATTATTCAGAGAAGTTGGGTATGTATTATGTGTGTGTGTGTGTGTTTATATATATGTGTATAGACATACACACATATATATTTGAGAGAGAGAGAAAGACAAGCTGTTTATGGCAATAAGGATTGTAGTGGTTTGAGGTAGTAGAAATAGGTTTTTTTTTCTTTCCTTCTTTCTTTTTTGCTGAGGAAGATTAGCCCTGAGCTAACATCCATCGCCAATCTTCCTCTATTTTTTATGTGAGCTGCTGCCACAGCATGGCCACTGACAGACGAATGGTATAGGTCCATGCCCAGGAATGGAGCCTGGGCTGCCAAAGCAGAGAAAGCCCAACTTAATCACTAGGCCATGGGGGCTGGCCCAGAAGTAGGTTTTTGTTTTTATTTTTGAGGAAGATTAGCCCTGAGTTAACATCTGCTGCCAATCCTCCTCTTTTTGCTGAGGAAGACTGGCCCTGAGCTAATATTTGTGCCCATCTTCCTCTACTTTATATGTGGGATGCCTACCACAGCATGGTTTGCCAAGCAGTGCCATGTCTGCACCCGAGATTCGAACCTGCAAACCCTGGGCCGCTGAAGCGTAACATGTGCACTTAACCACTTCACCACTGGGCTGGCATCAGACGTAGTTTGTTTTTAATGTCAGGAATTTGGAAGGAAAATGAGGGCAACAGTGAAATTGGGTTTAAAATGTCTTTCCTACTGACTGATTAGTTATGAAAGACTATTTTTCATTCACAGATGAAATGTTACCACTTATGAATTTTATAGGGAGAAGATATTATGCTTCATAATCTTTCATACATGGAAGTTATGGTTTTCTTCTAAGTAGTTAATTTTTTTCATATAATAAAAAGTCTGCAATAGGTGTTTCCTGACATTGATTCAGTTCCTTGATGATTCCATCAAAGATCTAGGAGCCTTTTCTCTTTAGCTCCATTGTCCTTATTTTGTTGTCTTCTGTCCTTAAGATTGCTGCCTTATGGTCACAAAATGGCTCATGAAGCTTCAGTCACCTACAGGATGCCTTATTCCAATCAGAGGCTGAAAGAAGGGGCTGTGCCTCTTACGTCTTTTCTCTTCCAAGAGGTACACAGAAATGCCAGAATCTCCCAGCAGACACTTCCCTGTACATTTCATGGCCAGGACCAGATCACATGACTCTACCTTGCTGCAAGGGGAGCTGGGAAGACCCTTACTGAAATTGTTAAGATTGGCTCAGTCTAATCATAACCCATCACCTGAGTCTGGGCACATTGCTACCCTAAGGATAAAGCATAGGGGTAAATACTGAGTAGAAACTAACAATGTCTGTCTCATAAGGCTGTATTTTATCCTTCATTACTATAATGTAAGTAGTCCTCCTCTATATAATAAAGCAGTCCATGTATTCACTAAAAGAGAATTACCTTGTACTCTAAAATTCGTAACTCTACAAATGCCAAAATGCCTCTGTGAAGTATCTTTATTTATTGACTCTCTGTCTCTTTTACTTTCCTGGGAGAAAATTCAACTAATTTGTCAAAGATTTAATTACAGACCCAGAATAGGAATCAAATAGAACCTACCCCTCAAAATGTGTAAATATGAATTATCATAAAACTTTCCTGAAAGCAAAAGATACTCCCAAATATAAGCTGTATGGTAGTTGCATAGGCAAATGGGCACTCTCACTTTTTTGATTCTAGAGTCTTTGACAGTGAGTAGATTCTAAAGTTTGGGTCACATGTCTGTGTTACATCATTTAATCAGGAGGATGTTGAAGTAAATCTTTGAAAATAAATCTAATAAATATATAATAAATATCCACTTTGTTTCAGAAACTGTGCTAGTACAATGGAGATTGAAAAGATGCAAATTAAATTCTTCCTTCAAGCTCACAGCAAAATGACATGAATTTCTCAGAAACTCAGGATAAAAAGTATTCAAAGTCTCAACAGTAAATTGGGTGTTTTTTTTGTTACCAAGATTACCAGCTTGGGAGTTCTGATATCCAAAGTATGAAGCTATAAGTACAGGTGAGTTTTAAACAAAATAAATAAAATTAACGAATATCACACCAAAAGCACTGTTTTTCCAAGTTGGGGATATAGAGAGAGAACAAATATGAGGCGATACTATTTCCCTACTTTCAAGCCAATCGTTTGGGCATTCTGAAGCTGTAGTTAAGTTACACAGGCAAAAGAAATAATGCTGTTACATTTAAAATATATTTTCACATAAACCTTACACTCAATATTCATTCTAGAGACATATGAATCAAAAACTGATTGAAGAAAAATAAAGTGTCTAGATTCATAGACGTTTATTTAGAAAATATGGTGATCTGGGCCCTGTGCTAAAGCACATGCTTCAAAGGTGTTCTGATCTCCATTTTAGAGATGTGGAAACTAACTCTCAGGGATCAGTAACTTGCACAAGTTCTCATAGGATATAAAGACATGATGGCAGTTCTGGTGGCCCTAAAGAGTTGGGGGGTAAAATTCCTGAATCCATTGTATACAGCTAATGTAGTGGTGCTCCACTCTGGCTCACATTGAATCACCTAGGGAGCTTTATAAAATCTGAATGCCTGGCCCCACCTTATACTAATTAATCCAAATCTCTGATGTTGGGGCCCAGACAGTGGTGTTATAAAGCACAAAAACAAAACCCAAAAACTTCCTCCGGTGATTCTTTTGTGCAGCCCAGGTTAAGAACCACTACTTTTGCTGTAGACCTGAGGATATGATTAACTGTGTTGTTGAATCAGGGTGATCCATATCCAGTGGGTTCTTGAAGATTCAGTTCATGTGGTATTTCGTGACCTGAAAGCAAATATAGACGAGTTCCTTGTGTCTTATTTGAAATATCGTCATGTGGCATCATCTTTTCTAGCCTTTGTTCTTTTCTCTGTTTTAAAATGACTCATGCTGAACAGTACACTTACTTCATGTTGCAACTTGGTCCTTCACATGGTTGTCCCAATGCCCATTTATCTTTGTGGTCATGGGCGCAGCCTAAAAATTTAGAACAATGCAAGTCATTTAGAAATTCAAAACATGATTTCTGGTAATGCTTCAGGAAGTATTTTAAGGATAACTTTCTTTTCCACAGTGCCCTGGACTCCTTCCTGAAATAGATTAAAAACTGGTTATTGGCAGAGAAGAGAAATAGGTGGAAGGGACTTGGGCTAACACTGGGAACTATGTGATTAGTCTTGATTTAAATGCTGGAAATGGCTGTTGAGTCACTTATGGCTTTTCTAATTCTGAATCTGTCTCTCTGGAATATTTATTTTAACACTTCCCAGATAAAGATATGCAAGAAAGTCTAGTGTAACTCATTCTTTTGAAAGGAATTAAGAGCCTAGTTTTGTCATGCATGCACACTCCTAATTATACTTTCGTCCTTTTAGATAAAATGGGGGAAAAGGACAGAGGCAAATTCTCTTAGATATATTCTGACCTAGGACAGAGTCCAAATATTATGTTATCCCAGGTTTACCCAAAGCTTAGGTAGACAGATTGTTTTCCATGTTCTCTGCTTCATCACCCTGGTTCTCACAACTCCTTGAAATTTTGTATGTGTGTACGTACTTCAGAAAAATTGTACACCACACTCCCCTCCTCTGCCTAGAGCAATGTTGTTTTGCTAAAATGACTTATTTGAATCCAAAACTTACTATTGACCAGGCATGGGACTTCAGACAAATTGCTTAACTCCTCCGAGATTTTCATTCATTCATCTCTAAAATAAAGATAATGTTATCTACAGCTTACCATGTTTGCAGGAATTAAAATTACATAATTTATATAAAGCACCTAGTACAAAGTCTGGGACATGGTACCTCCTCAGTAAATATAATTTATCTTCTCTTTTCCTCCCCCTTCCGTCTATCAAAATACATTCACAGGAAGAACCTGATGCCAGCCATTTACACATAAGTGAGAGTTTGTCTTTTTTTTCATTTCCTAGGATATTCTATAGAAGTAGACTTCTAAGAATAATAATAGACAGTTATAATGCTTGTTATATACTTTACTATGAGAGTTATTGGTTAGATGGCTTATCTTCTTTATAGAAATTTATTATCAGTGAGTGGGGAAAGGTTATTTTTGTGTATGGTTGGTTGGAGAACAGAGAAGTCACTCCATGCAGGCAGCTCTCTCCTCTGCATATGAGGAAAACCCACCCGAAGTCACATTCAGTGATGTGTTTGTGCAAGCAGCAGTGAATGACCGTCATAGGACGACCTGTCATCAGAGTCTATCCGAGCTGATTCAGGGTTAAGATTAATCATGAAAGTCAGCACCCACAAGACACAGGTTCTGGGAAAGAAATTAGGCTGCACTTCTATGAAAATAGTTACAAAGAAGTAACAATAATTAGGAGAATGGAAAATATGACCTTCAGCCATTTGGTGCCCTGGTAGATATACAACACAGCTCACATCAGCCTTGAGGATGTGAGAAAATCTGCACAGTGGAGACTTGAATGGTCTTTGAAATATTTCTCAAAGACACTCCTGGGATACTTGTCAGAAGTGCCCTAAGTATATTTTTCTAGAGACATAGAACCCTTTCTTCAAGGACCTATAGAGAAAAGGCAGACAAGGCTTTAGATTCTGCCCTCTCATCCTCTTGAAGACATACCTTACTTACAAAAGGAGATTTAGATTACATGATTGCATAAAACTTGGCACAGAGAAACTGAAAGCAAATATTTATTCTACAAGGATGGGTTAACAGTGTTACGGTAGGAAGACTTACCTTGTACAACTTTGAAGAAATGTATAGAGTTGTTAATGGAATGACATTATGATTAACAAACATAATTAACAGTGATTAAGAAATGTTAAGAAACTGCTGTGAGACACTGGCGCTGTGCCTGAGCGGTTAAGTTTACACTCTCTGCTTCAGTGGCCCAGGGTTCGCTGTTTGGATCCTGGGCACGGACGTACACACTGCTCATCAAGCCATGCTATGGAGGTATCCCACGTAGACGAATTGGAATGACTTACACTAGGATATACAACTATGTGCTGCGGCTTTGGGGAGGAAAAAAAAAGAAAAAAGAGGAAGATTGGCAACAGATGTTAGTTCAGGGCCAATCTTCCTCACCAAAAAGTATACCTTAAAAAAAAAGAAACTGCTGTCAGATTTCTGGTAAATATTTAACAACACTTGTGAATCAGACAACAAAAGTGGAATAAAGCCCCTCCTCTCTACCTCTGCTAAAAAAAAAAATGTGCATTTTTCTTTTTGACCCCAAATCAGGATTTGTCCCATAGAATTGGCCTCTTTGTTACTGTATATCCTTCAAGTTTCTGGATCAGCACTATGGGGATAGCGACACAGCCTCAAGCGAACCTCACGTAACTTTGCTCCATTTTGCTGATTTGTATAGAGAAATATAATCCCCAGTTCTTACTGAGAATACCCTAAATAATGCCTTAATCCTGATTTGGACTAAGGAAAACTAAAGGTCTCTTTGCTTCTTTATCTTTTTCTCTCTATAGTATGTGTGTGTGTGTGTGTGTGTGTGTGTACATATGTATTTTTTAAAAAACATTTGTGATTTTATCGAGATCCTGGATGCCTAGACAAAGTTTCCCTGAACGCATGACTGTGTCGTGTTGAAAATTCTTTTGGTGCCGATTTTACCTGATTAGTTTTGCTCTGAAATAGCCTGGAGGTTGTGAAAGTTGATGTCACCAGGGTCCAGAGTGTTGGCACATGACTTCAAACAAGAGATCAAAGTGAATTTCCAGAGGAGTTCCAAGTGTGTTCTGTAAGTGCTGGTAAAGAGTACTAAACATTCATGATTCATTAACTGTATCTACACCGCATAGAAGGAAGTAGAGATTTGGTACTTTCCTAGTCATTAATTTGTTATCCGCCTACACTGATAGAACACATTAATTATATCAGTTGGTTTATTGACAGATCTCTACTTTGCTTTTCTGTTTTATAGACAGTCCTAGTACATAGATGCCACATGTGTTGTTCTATCCTTTACACAATTCTTAGGATGACTTTGGCCAGTCTAAACATTGCCCAAGAATTGTTTATCGTGGCTGATTTAATACTCCTCTTGAAGCATGTGTACTATTAACTTCTGCTTAAGAATCTCCAACAAGCAAACATTTACACAAAGAGGGTGATTCCCTGCTAGCTGCAGGGAGGGATCGAGCCAATGGGACCAAAATAGATATGACTGTGGCCAGGTCCCTGAGACTTTAATCACACTTAATGACCGTACAAGTTGTGCCGGGAGGAAGGAAGATGTGATGTCTCTCTGGATTATGCAATATAGCTTGTTTTTTATTTACATGGCTGCAATAGAGGGGCTACACTGTAGCTTTTTCTCTGACTCCATTTACTGGCTATTTGTAGAAAGCCATTATTTGGTGTATTTAAAAACATTAAGAATAGGGCAAGGCAAGGAAGAGGAAAGATGTTAGGATAAAGGAAAATTTCCCACAGGCATTACTAAGAATTCATTCTGCAGAAGAAGTCCTTCTCAATTGCTTCTTGCTCATGGAAATTTTTTCACCTACCTTGCCAAGGCCTTGATACTGATATCTGGGAGGTATTAAGCAATTCAGAAAGTTTATTCATCAACTTCGATTCATCTTAATTAATGAAAAAGCAGAGAAATCAAATTTGTGTCCCTCCTCTCTCAAAAGTTCAGGATTTGTAATGCTAACGGCTTGCTCCCCACTTAGAGTAAACACATTAGTCAAATTTGATATACTGACTCATAAGTCACACATTAGGGCCAAACGTGTTCTGTTATGAGAAATTAAGACTCCCTCTTGACACATAACTTGGCTCTGAATTTGAACCAGATAAACAACATCCCTGTTTGCTGCATTTGGAAAGTAAATTGAAATATATAGGCAATGGTGATGTCTTTATCTTTCACAGATATCACTGGATTCAGGGCAAGAAGCCTTGTGTTTTGGGGGCTCCTCTTTGAAATCCATGCCCTTCCTTAGGGCTTCTGACCCAATATGTTTAAATTTGAGATTGAGGTAAATTCGAATGGCTCTGGCTGTTGCAAGGAAGCAAGAGAAAGGAGTGGAGTTGGCCTTACAGAGGTAGCTCCTGGTTCAGTGTGAGGAGCAGCCTTATTGCATGGGATTGAACCTGAACTTGAACACCTCAGAGACTGCCCCAGTCTAGCCGTTGGAACCAAAGCATAAGAGCCAGGACGAATGCACTACCCGTGATCTGCAGTCGTATTATTTTGGTAACTATGAATCAGCAATGCTAAAAATACTTTTTATTTTTAACTAAAATATTTGAGATCTGAAGAAAGAGCAAACTAACCACTGACTCATTCCACTAAAGGAAAGCTTCAAAGAAGTTACCCAATGAAGACAATGTATTGCCTGGCTTTCCACAAGAAAAACAAATATCTGGTGCTTTTCAATTAAAAAAATAAATCTAAGAGCAGAGTTTTCTTCTTTTCTGAATTCAAGAGACTCCTTTAAGTTATGATGACATTATATTAATCTCAATTTTTTTGTGGGAATTTTAGATTTTAGCTATCTTTATAGATAGCTTTTTATATCTCTATAGAAGTTTTCTAAATAGAGATTTTTCCAACTCCTGTAAATGTCAAAGCCACACTCACCTGTCTCCTGTGTCCTTAGAAGTGCTTGTCCCTTGCTCATTTTTCCTCTAGGGTCAGGCTGACCTTGGGGTGCTGAATCCCAAGGAGACCAGACCCTGGTTAAGAGCAACTAGACTGTGTCAGCAAAGTTACCATGTGGCACCAGGCTGTGCTTGGCAGGGATGTGAAGGAAGAACTTATGGGCTGTGGCAATATGTTTGATGAAGCCCATTGGGTCTGGAAATCAATTAATAAGTATCTATTGAGTCTTTTGATTTTCTTTTTTAAATAGCATAAGCATCTCCTATGTGCCAAACACAATTCTATACTATCTCTTAGTACCCTTGGCTTCACACACTATAATATACTTTGATTCCTTCCTTCATTCACTTATAATAACAACAGCATGGTCTAATATAAAGTAGCAGGATTTTTAAATAAGAGTTCCAAGTTTGTATTTTTTTAATCTTTTTAAAAAATTATGATTATTATTATTTGTGTATTTTTTTTTTTTGAGGAAGATTAGCCCTGAGCTAACATCTGCCACCAATCCTCCTCTTTTTGCTGAGGAAGACTGGCCCTGAGCCGACATCCATGCCCATCTTCCTCTACTTTATATGTGGGATGCCTACCACAGCATGGCTTACCAAATGGTGCCATGTCTGCACCTGGGATCTGAACTGGCAAACTGCAGGCTGCCGAAGCGGAACGTGCACACTTATCCACTATGCCACCGGGCCGGCCCCCTGAGTTCGTATTTAAGCACTAGCTCTCACTTGTGTGAGCTTTGGCTACTTATATTTCCTGAATCTCAGATTACTGACATAAGAATAAAAGCATCTCCTATATTTAAAATAGTTGGCAAACAGTAAATTTTTTTATGGAGTTCTCATTTTCTACATGAGGAAACTAAGGGAAATGGCAGCAGTAAAAAGAAAATAAAGAAATGGAGGTAAGTTTAGAAAATACTATTTGTGAGTAAAACTGAAAGGCCATTGTGACACAGGCAGCTTAAGAACCAATTGTATCTCAGAACTGGGGCCTAGACTTCCCTGCCTGCTTGTGTGGTTTGATTGACAGTAAATGGGCCATCTTTATTCTCTCTGTTAGAACCATCTGTCACAGGGCAGAGCCCATCCTTTGTGTATCAGGAAGAGTAGGCCTGTATTCTTGGTGAGAGGACAGGTAGTTTGTGTGGCATTGTTGTCCTGGTCTGCATTGGGAGTTGTTTATCTAGGGCCCGTAGTACCTGAAAGAAAGTTGGGCAGAATGCTGCAAGGTGCTCTTGGGCATGGGCTTTTCTTTCTGCCAAGGCTGCATTAGTTTACATAAAGCTGAGAGAAACAGAGGGCTAGATAGACAGGTTCTTGGAAGGGGAAGAGATCACCAAATGGCTCATTTTATTTTTAAAGTGTTTTCTAATTTTTATCTCTCTTCTTTTGCCATAATGCTTCTTGATTTATTTTTAAAAATGAACTTGGTCTACTTAGCTGCTCCAGAGTCAGCTCTAACCTGGCCAGGAGTCAGCCAAGGTTGAAAAACAGCAATGCGTCATGTCAGGGCTCTTGGCTAAAGCAGAGTGAGCGTGGAAGTTCCTGGGATCCACGGAGGTGGTAGGGCACAGAGTCTCTGAGATCACAGAATCAGTAAGTGCCCGCTTCATAAATGGGGTTAAATTATTCCAGCGCAGAACCTGTTTCTGCTCTGCTACTTTATATAGCCTTTGGGGGCAGGTACCTAGGTGCAGCCTGCAGCCAGAAAGTTAGATATCTACAGGTACAATTTACCCCTCATCAAGGAAAAACACTAAAATTGCTTCAACTGGCAGGCCAGAAGGAAGTGGAGACTATGGGGCAGGAGATAGTCTGAATGAAGAGAAGGAATGCATAAAGTTGTGTAATCTACGCAGAGGAAATTGAAAGTTGATTATGTTCAGATGGTTCACAGAATGTTGATTAATTCCAATAGTGATAGCAGCTAGTTGCAAGAGCGACATCCTTCAGTGCATGAGCCATGCTACGAACTAGTTTATAACCGGAGGGGTTGGGCTTAGATAGAAGTATGTGTGGTTTATCTGGAAGAACAGTAGCCAAGGCAGAGTACACAGGCAAAGATACAGTTCGTTGGGTAGACCAGTGGATGGAGAATGAGGAAGTTCTCTTCTTATTGCTTCTAAATTTTAGTGATATAGGAAACAAGGTTATCAGCTGATGATGAGAAGAGAAAGGGTTGTGGGAGGTATGACTGAGAAGTGAGTGGCAGAGAGAACAAGATCATTGGAGGTGAGGTGGTCAAGGAACTGGAAGGCAGAGATAACAGAAAGATTTTCGACAGGGATACGAAGATCACAAGAACTGTTAAAAGACCGGTGATGGAGAGACAATGAGCCGTGAGCTAAACTTTTCAAGAAATGAGGGGAAGTCAGATGGATCTCTGTAGATGGCTGCAACAAGGAGAGACACTGAGTGCTGTACTCCCAGGCATGACTTTTAAATTTCTGAAAGTCTTTTTTGAGACGGGAAGAACAAAGATCTGGAAGCAGCATTAAATAGCAAGGAGGACAGCTACCCTACTTCCTAGTCTAGTAGTGCGGGGATTTGATAGATAAACAGCAACCTTATGGAAAGGCTATAAGAGAAGTAGTGTTCTCAAGGGAATCCAAATTTCAGATGCAGCAAGAAGGTGAAGAGAACATTCACATAGGAGGCTGAGGATACATGGGGATTTTGCTGATGACAGATTGGGAGTGCCAGAGAATGGAGAAGAAGAAGGAAGATGAGTGTGAGTCAAATTAGGGGACAAACAAAGCCATATGGAAATGACATTCTGGGTGATGAGGGATGACCTGGGAATTTTAGGAGAATAAAAATATTCTTATGAGCACATTTTTTTAGTGGGGGGAAAATGTAGGGCTATAAAATTTAACTTTGTTGTCGTCATCATCGTCATCATCAGACTGGTTCAGTGCTTGTCACTTTGAATACAGATTTGTTCTTTAGTGTAGGTTCTGTCTTCTAGACCACATTTATTACTATTGATCTCCTAGGCTTGAAATAATCTCAGAGGCCTTTTAGTTCATTCCTGCATGTGTATGTGTGTGTGTTTGGTTACTTTTATGGAGGTATAATTTATATATGGTAAGAAGAGAGAGTCACCCTTTTTAGTGTATCATTTTATGAGTTTTGACAAATATGTATACCACCAACACAAGATCAGAAATAGTTCTAACAGCTCTCAAAATTCACTTGTGCTTGTAGTCAACACCTTATTTCTACCTATTTCTTATTTGTTCAAATCTTTTAAAAAGTTTTTCTTATTACTGAGTTCTGAGAGTTCATTACGTATTCTAGATACAGGTTCTTTACCTATCATGTCTTTCAAAAACATTTTATCCAAGTCCTTGGTTGTATCTTCATTTTCTTACCAGTGTATTTGGAAGAGCAGATGTTTATATTTTGATAAATTTCAATTTATCAATTTCCTTTTTTAATGGCTTGTGCTTTTGGTTTTGTATCTAACAAATCACTGCCTAACACAAGGTCACAAATACTTTTTTAAAGTTTTCTTCTAGGAGTTTTATAGTTTATGGTTTTATGTTTAATTCTATAATCCATTTTAAGTTAATTTTTATGCATAGTGCATGATAAAGGTCAGGATCATTATTTTTTGTATATTGATGTCCAATTTTTCCAGCACCATTTGTTGAAAAGACTATCTTTTCTTATTTGAATTCCCTTTGCCCCTTTAGCAAAAAATTAGTTGACCATATTTGTGTGGGTAAAATTATGACCTCTCTATTTTATTCCATTGATGTAGTTAATACCACACGTTCTTGATTACTGTTGCTTTATAGAAAGTCTTGAAATTAGGCAGTGTGAGTACTTCAACAGTCTTGAGTCTTCCAATACACGAACATGGTAAATATCTCTACTTATTTAGGTCTCCTTTCATTTCCTTCATCAGATCTTAAATTTTCAACATATAGGTGTTGATTATCTTTTATTAGATTTATACCTAATAATTCCATGTTTTTTGGTGCTATTATAAATATACTTTATAAAGAATTTTACAATAAAAATTCAATTTCCAATTGGTTATTGTAAATATATCAAAATGAAATTGATTTTTTATGTTGGCCTGGATCTGTGATACTCTACTAGAGTTTTTGTAGGATCTTTGGGATTTTCTCTGTTGTGTGCAAGTAGTAAGTTTGGCTTTGTTCCTTTCCAATTCTTACAGCTTTTATTTATTTTTGTCTCCTTATTGCACTGACTACAACTTCCAGTATGGTCTTAAATAGGGGTGGTGAGTGTGAGTACCCTTGACTTTTTCATGATCTTGGGGGGAAACATTCAGTCTTTAAGTCTGATTTAGCTGAACTCTTTTCATAGATGTGCTATGTCAGACTGAGGTGTTCCCTTTTATTCCTAGTTGTCTGAGAATTTTTGTTATTAATGGATGTTGATTTTTTTATTTTTGGTGAGGAAACGTGGCCCTGAGCTAACATCTGTTGCCAATCTTCCCCTTTTTTGCTTGAGGAAGATTGTCCCTGAGCTAACATCTGTGCCAATCTTCCTCTATTTTGTATGTGGGATGCCACTACAGCATGGCTTGATGAGCAGTGTGTAGGTCCATGCCCAGGATCCAAAACAATGAACCCTGGGCCACCGAAGTGGAACAAGAGAATTTAACCACTGTGCTACTGGGATGTCCCCAATGGATGTTGAATTTTATCAAATGATTTCTCTGCATCTATTGAGAAAATCCCATGGTTTTCCTTTTTTTTTTTAAGATTGGCACCTGAGCTAACAACTATTGCTAATCTTTTTTTTCCCCCTGCTTTCTCTCCCCAAATCCCCCCAGTATATAGTTGTATATTTTAATTGTGGTCCTTCTAGTTGTGGCACATGGGATGCCGCCTCAACATGGCCTGATGAGCAGTGCCATGTCTACGACCAGGATCCGAACCCTGGGCTGCCAAAGTGGAGCCCATGAACTTAATCACTTGGCCACGGGGCTGGCCCCTGGTTTTCTTTTTAAGTTTGTTCATATAGTGAATTACATTGATTAATTTTCTAATGTTGAACCAGCTCTGTATTTCCAGGATAACTTCACTTGGTCGTGATGTATTATTATACTTTGGATATATTGCTGGATTTTATTTGCTAAGATTTTGTTGAGGACTTTTGCATTTATGTTGATGGAGGGTAATGGTTTGTAGTTTTGTATTCATTGTAAGTTCTTCATCTCGTTTTGGTGTCAGGGTAATGCAGGCCTCATAATGTGAGTTGAAAAGTATTCCCTTCTCTAGTTTTTGGAAGATTTTGTGTATAATTCATATTATTACTTCCTTATGTTTTTGGTAGAATATGCCTGACAATCCATCTGGTCCTGGACTTTACCTTGCTGGAAAGTTCTAACTACAAAATCAATTTTTTTGAGGAGATATATAGTTGTTTAGCTTATCTATTTCTTCTTGAGTAAGCTTTGGCAGTTAGTGTCTTTCAAGGAATTTGTCCATTTGTTTGGAGTTATTGTTGAATTACTGATATTTGTGTCTCCTCTCTGCCCTTCTGTCACCTTCTCTCTCCTTCTCTTTTTCTGAGAACCTGCTTAGAGATTTTATTAATTTTAATGATCTTTTTAAAACAAACAGTTTTTGGTTTCACTGATTCTCTACATTACTTTTCTTTTAAAAATTTTATTGGTTTTTCTCCTCTCATTTTAAAAATTTCCTTCATTCTTCTTGTTTCAGGTTTAATTTATACCCTATTTCTAGTTTCTTAAGGTGGAAGCTTAGATAATAAATTCAAGAAGTTTCTTCTTTTCTAATATAGATATTTAATGCTACATATTTCCCTTGTGACCTTCTTTTTGACCCATGTGGTATCTATGTTTGTTGTTTAATTTACAAATATGCGGAGATTTTCAATATCCTTTTGTTATTGATTTCTCGATTAGTTCTTTTAGTATCATAGAATATACTTTGTATGACTTCAGTAATCATAAATTGGTTGAGATTTATTTCATGGACCAGAATGTGATCTATCTTGCCGAATGTTTCTTGTGTATTTGAAAAGAATAGGTATTCTGTCGTTGTTGGGTGGTTTGTTTTATAAAAACCAATTAATTCAAGTTGGCTGCTAGTTTTGTTCAGGTTCTGTATTCTTACTGATTTTCTTTCTACTTGTTTTATCAAATACAGAGATAGAGGAATATTTAAGTCTCTAACTCTAATTGTGGATTTGTCCATTTCTGCTTTCAGGACTATCAGTTTCTGCATTTGCATTTTTAATCTTTGTTGTTAGGTGCATATGCATTTAGGATTATAACAGCACTCTTTAACACTAAAAATAGTCCTTGTTTTGAAATCCACTTTATCTGACATTAACATAATCACTGCATCTTTCTTTTGATTAGTGTTTGCATGATATATCTTTCCCACACTTTTGCTTTTAACGTATTTGAGACTAGATTTAGACTGATTTTTATTCTCACCAGTATATATTTGTGTCTTGTTTCTTTCCTTTTCTAATCTGATAATCTTTGATCTCTGATTTTTATATAGTTTGTTTTGGTCATTTGCCTTTAATATAATTATTGATACAGATGGATTAAAATCTACCATCTTGCTTGTTGTTTTTTATTTCATTTTTCCTTGTCCTGTTTTTTCTGCATGTTTTTGGACTGAGTATTTTTTCTTTTTTTTGTAGGAAGATTCACCTGGAGCTAACATCTATGCCAATCTTCCTCTACTTTGTATGTGGGATGCCTCCACAGCATGGCTGATGAGTGGAGCAAGTTCACACTGAGGATCTGAACTTGCAAACCTGGGCTGCCGAAGTGGAGCATAAAGAAATTTAACCAGTCAGCCACGGGGCTGGCCCCCTGGATTGAGTATTTTTAAACTTCCATTTTACTTATTTCCATTATTGGATTATTACTTTTACTGCTTTTTAAAAATGTTTGATCTCATGTGCTAGCATTGGCAGTATACATCTCTAATTACTTGCATTCTATCTTCACATAATAGGTAGGTTGAAGACTCATAACAGTATACTTCCAATTCCACCTTCCCTGCCTTTGAGCTATTGTTGCTATAGATTTTACTTTTATATAGTGTATAAAGGCATGATAAATTTGTGCTATTTTTGCTTTAGACAATTTTCTATTAGTGTCATTAAAAATAAAAAAAACTCTTTTGTGTTTACTTTCATTTTAACCATTTCTAGAGATCTTTAATGCTCTGTATAAATCTAAGCTTGTGTCTTATATCATATTCTTTCTGCCTGAAGAACTTCCTTTTACACTTTATAGTGCATGTGTACTGGTAATGAATTCTTTCATCTTTTCTTTGTCTGAAAAAGATGTTAATTTGCCTCATTTTTGAAGGATATTTTTGTTGTGTATAGAATTCTCAGTTGCAATTTTTTTCTTTCAACATGTCTTCTTATTCTCATACTTTCTGATGAGAAATCTGTTGTCAGTTTTACCTTCATTCCTCTATATGTAATGTGCCCTTTTTCTCTGGTTGTTTTTAATATTTTCTTTCTCTCTCTCTCTTTTTTTTTTTTTGCTTTTCACTGCCTTGTATATATGTCTATTTTTTTTTTAATTATTTATCCTGCTTGGGAATCTCTGAGCTTCTGGAATATGTGCATTTGATGTGCTTCATTATTTTTGGAAAATCGTTAACCATCATCCTTCAAATATTTATTCTGTCCATTCTCTCTCTTAACTTCTTCTAGATTTCAGTTGGTGTATGTTAGACCATTTGATATCATCTTATAGCCCTTGGATGCTCTCATCTGTTTCATTCAGTCTCTGTCTCTTTGTATTTCAGTTTAGGTAATTTCTATTGACCTATCATTAAGTTTGCAGATTGTTTTATTTAGCTGTATCATGTCTATTAAAGTAAAAGTTGAGGGCATTCTTCTTTTGTTTCTGTGTATTTGTTTCTAGCATTGTCATTTGACCCTTTCTTATAGTTTTCATATCTCCACTGAAATTCAATATCTGTTCATGCATGTTGACCTCCAATCCTGCTAGAGCCTTTCACATGTTTGTTATAGTGATTTTAAATTTACTATATGGTGGCTCAACATATGGGTCATCTCTGGATCTATCAGTTGCTTTTTCTCTCGTCAGTAGGTTGTTTTGTTCTTGCTTTTTTGTATGTCTCATAATTTTTCATTGAATAGTGAGTATCATGTGTAGAACAGTAGAGAGTGAGATAACTACTATTTCTGCTTGGAAATGGGTCTACCTGTCTTCTGCTAGGCTGTTATTGTGGGGTGTTAGGTCAGTCTATTCAGAAGTGAGCAGGGTTTGGGTTTTGCTGTTGCTGTGGGTTCATTCACTATATCCCTGGCTTCAAATTCCTCTAGCATTACCTCCTGTTTGGGGTGGGGTCTTGTTTGCCATTGGTTTTTGTTGTTGTTGTTGTTAAGGAAGATTGGCCCTGAGCTACCATCTCTTCCCTATCTTCCTCTTTTTGCTTGAGGAACATTGTCCCTAAGCTAACATCTGTGCCAGTCTTCCTCTATTTTAGGAGTGGGATGCTGCCACAGCATGGCTTGATGAATGGTGTGTAGGTCTACACTCAGGATCTGAACCTGTGAACACCAGGCCACCAAAGTGGAGCATGTAAACTTAACCACTACACTACCAGGCTTGCCTTTGCCATTGGATTTTCTTAATGTTTCTGCTCCACCTTGAGCAACAGACCTTCTCTGTGTACCTATACCTCAGAGGGGGTTTCTCTTCATTCTTGCCACTCCCACAGTGGTAAACTGCTGTTCCTTGTTATTTTGATTCTTGTTACCCCATGGGGGAGAAATGCTTTCTGTTTTATTAGTGGAGAACCATGGAGTTATGGAGAAGAATGACTGAGTTGGTACAAATTCTCCCTGCATCTACAATTTCCAGTGGTTCTATACTTTCATGCTGGCTCACCCTTGGACTTTAGGGATTCATTAAAATTTTTAACTGGGTTTGTCTTACTCCTTGTATGGCAGCCCTGGCTTCCTTCTCTTCCTATTAGTAAGCCCATGCTTGTATTGCTCAGATTCCTTCTCTTTTGAAGAGAGTTGTCTTTTCTTGGGCTCTAGACTAGTTGAATACCCTGTGACTTCAGTTCTATGGGCTCAAGACAAATCAAGATTTGTAGTTTACCCAGCCTTTTCTAGTTGATAGGGTAGAAGTGACATTTTTTCCTACATTTCTACATCCCAAGAAGAAGTCAGAAGTAAGTATAATCTTTTAAATAGAAGATTTTTAGCATTTTTCACTTTTTCACATCAGTATGGATGTTGAAACTGTTTTGATCTTGATTATTTTGTATTTATTCTGATCAAAAATAGAGCTTGTTTTATGAAGCTCTGAGCCCAGCCTGTACAATGTCAAAAGAAGACAACTGTACATTCTACAGAAGGTGACTCTACATGAAAGAACCACATCCTTGGGCAGTGAGTTTTCCCCATAGCCACTGGGGTATTCTGCTCACTATTTACTGCCAAATTATGGACATAATGAGTCACAGGCACATTTCTAAATATATCAACAGCCCTGCAAAGTGTTTCAGGGGCACATCCATCAATTATGGTCATGAGAAAGGTCATAATAGTACAGGCTTTCATCATAATTCAGCTCTCCCTCCCCAATCTGCCTTGGGTGTATTGAAATACTGTGATTGTTCAGTTAGAAACAGTGTTCATTTTTGAAGACGACTTACTGGAAATGAATAAAATATCTGAGGGAGGCTACCCCATTTAAAGGCCTACTTCCTCATTCAAAAGCTTTTTGTGTAATAAAAGTATCTCAAAAACTCTTCTGTGAGATTTACCAATCTCATTCCTTCTAAACCATTGATTAGAATCCACAACTTCAACTGAAGAAAAGAGTCTCTGTGGACTTGGATGCCAGCCATTTTCACTGAATTCCTCTCTCATACACTCCTGTTAATAACAAAAACATTGTTAATAAAACTGCTGTGTCCCTTCTTTCCAGCATGGTGGGTTTTTCTGAAAATACAACCCTGGCAGCCTCAGACAATCTATAAAGTCCTCTGACATTTTAATGTGGCTATAAAATAGGGTGGAATCTTATAGAAAGCTACCCAAAAAATTAACCTTGGATAAAAGAAAATTGTTCTGAATCCCATTTCTGTGAATAGTGTTCACTTCATACCAAAAACAATGATCCTGGCATTTTTCCACAGCCTATGTAAATAAAATCAGATAACAGGGATTAGGAAATCAGAAAAAACTTCAAAATTAAATATCAAAAGATCTTCTAAAGCCAATACTCTTAACCTAACATTTTTTAGTTTTATTATCTCCTTGGTAAACTGTAATTTAAAGCAGTTCATGCTTTCCTTTGTTGACTTTTAGTCCAAAATCATATGGATTTGTTAAACCTCAGGAGATTATTTATTAAAATGGTTAGTTTCCATGTTCTGCCCAGGTTATGGCATATCAGTTTTCCCCTAAAGATTAAGGGTCATATTTTCCATGTGCTATTTAGATAGACAAAGAATTCCAAAAAGAAGTTGCATTTCTTTCTTGCCTGCTTATAATTTGAAACTCATACATTTCCCCCTCCAATTAATTTGGAGTCTTTTTTTTTTACAGCACTTCATCACTTGTTATACATTCTGCACATATTTGTACTAATGATGAGTGATGAGGTTCTTAAACTACTAAGTTTATGATCACCCACAGCTCTGTGAAGATCTGGAAGCACATCATAAGTCTTTTGACACAAAAGTAGAATATATTTACTTTGGAAGAACAGCAACATTAGTGAAGACCAAACCATTTGGATATATTTTTGTTTGTACTAGAACTAAATTAATCAAACCAGAAAAAAATTGCCTAGCAACATCTGACATTAAAAAGATTCCATAACAAAAACTAATCCACATGGAGGATAAGAGAGAAGACAGCGCAAGCCTTGTCTAGATAAGAGTCACAGTCTGTAAATGGAGCTGCCTTTAACCCTAAAGAGAGAAGGTAGGAAAGAAATTAGAGTTAGATACAGAGGAAGAACTAAGTTAATGTAGGCTAACATATATTGAGTGCCTACTAGATGTCAGATCTTGCACTAGGAGCATTATGTATATCTCATTTAATTCTCACAAAACCGACTATCTCCATTTACAGATAAGCAGAGCAATGTAATTAAAGACTAGCCAACTCATAAAGCCCAGCATCTGTCTTTTTAGATTCTTACTAGATTCTTTTCACTTATAGGAACCTAGACAAATGGATTATCTTCAAATTGTAGCCAGAAAGAGATGTACTTTGGAAATAGATATTTTTACATGTTTGAAGTGGAAAGACTTACTCAGAAAGTTAATTAGAATGTTCAATTTTTCAAACTTTTTAATTGATCGAGTTCTTTTTATTGAAACAGACACATTGGTGGTGGGCCATGTTCAGGCATTCTTCTGGGGAGGCAGCACTGATGGGCGACGCTGGCCATGGCTACTGTCACTTTGTGGGGAGAGTATTGGGAGAGTGAGAACCAAGAAGTGATGTTTGGGCTGGGGTTGGAGAGTCTTCCAAAAAATAAACTTTAAATCTTGTAAATCTCAGAATTAAAGTTATTTTCTTTGTACTAAAAAAACCATAGAGAGAGATCAAGACTGATTTATAGTAGAGGAAATAAGATAGCAGCTAAAAAACAAATGAAAGAAATTTTAAGATGTAGCATTCTACCAGGGCAAGGGATTGGGGGATATATTATCAATGTATTAATATGAAGGCATGCTTTAGTAGTAGATGGAAACCCAGCAATGGTCAATATTTGATGGCATAGATGACCTGGTTTCTGAGACATTTGATTTATAGGATGTTGGTTTCTTTTTGGTTGTGTGAGGCCATGGAGAAAGTATGCATCCAGTGAAAAATGGGAATTTTGTGTGAGTTTCACACTGCTGGTAATCTGCATGCTCAATCTTTGTCATTTTATTTGTTCATGAATCTTTTGTTATTTTGCTTCAAGAATGATTTGGCAAGCTGTAGGGTCTTTTCTATACGGCAACCTTGCTGAGAATGCTGGTAGAATATGGGGAGAATATGCCAGGGTAGAAAGTAATGACCTGTTCAGGGCTTTCTGAAACTGTGACTATGATTAGCTTTCAACATGTAATCAACCATCTTGTGACTTGCATGGTTTAGACATTTACATGGCTTTTGTGGTTGGTTACATTTTTGGTGTGTGGGTATGTATGTTTGAGTGTGTGTAGGTTTTTTTCTCCTGTGTGCCATGATCCAACCCATTCAGCACCCTGTAGATTTTTACCTCCGCAGTCTCAGGGGATTATGATACTCAGAAAAAATTAAAAAGGAGGAGAGAATCCTTCAAATTACAGCCTCTCCAGTAGGCTTGGCTCTTCTCTGCCACCCCTGACCTCTCTCCTAACAGGTTACTGTGTTCTCTTTAGAGTGAACAAAACTAGGCTTCCCTTCAGAACTCTTTATCCAGTCTACCTGGAGCTGTCAAGAAGGTCATGTTATCCAGGCCAGAAAGAAAAATCAGAATGAGATAAGAGTGGGATCTTAGAAATGCTTAATGAGTTTAATTCTGTTCTTCAAATTTGGCAGGGAAAAATTTTGTCTTTTTTGGCAGAAAGGGAGGACATCCTTTATGTTCATCTTTGGACTGAATCCATCAAGAATGAACAGCCTAATGAATTGGCTCCCTAAGAATCACTTGGCCTAACTTCTAACAGTATTATGAAATATATATATTCTTTCTACTGAATCTCCTCAGCTTCAGTCTGTCTTCCCTTATCTGTCTTTGCACTTTTTCTCCCCTGAAAACATACCCAAAGACATATCCCTAGTAGATGAAACATTCCCCCCTGGGTCAGTGGGCTCAGGGATGCAACTCTCCCGTTCCTGTATCGCTCAGTTATCTGTAAGTCCTCCTGGCTGGCTTCCTAGGTGCTTTGGTAGGAATTAGCCTCAAGGAATCTAGAATTCTCAAATCCAGCCCATGAATATTATTTAGTTATCGAGTTTATCAAGTCCAAGAGAAAAACAGAGTTATGATAGTCTTCTAGCATGTTTTTAAAAAATTCCACAGGATCTGAAACAGACATATTATTCTCACGAGGAAAAGGTGCTTTTACTTTTATATGTATTATAAGTAAAAATAGTTTTGTATAATCAGAGATCTAGAAGAGTTTTATCTTTAAAAAGGAAAAAACAACATTTAAAAGTGTTTAGTGATGTTGTCTAAGAATCCTGGGTTTTTTATTCTCCTGCCCTCTTTATTATTTATTGTCATTACTTATTTTGTGGTAGTAATTCTTATCATAAGATCTACCCTCTTAGCAAATTTTTAAGCATCCAATACAGTCTTTTTAGCCATGGGCACTATGCTGTACAGTAGATCTCTAGGACTTACTTGTCCTGTACCTCTGGATCTTAGTACCCTTTGACTAACACTTTCCCATTTCTCCCTCCCTCCAGCCCCTGGCAACCACCATTCTACTCTCTGTTTCTATGAATTTGACTATTTTAGATTCCTTGTATAAATGTATGCTGTAGTATTTTTCCTTCTGTGTCTGGCTTATTTCACTCAGCATAATGTCTTCCAGGTTCATCCATGTTGTCACAAATGGCAGGATTTCCTTCTTTTTAAAGACTGAATAAACGTATACTATATTGTATGTATGTACTACACTTTCTTATCCATCCTTCTGTTGGTGGACATTGAGGTTCTTCCATGTCTTGGTTATTGTGAACATTGCTGCAATGAACATGGGAGTGCAGATCTCACTGCGAGATACTGATTTCAATTCTTTTGGATGTATACCCAGAAGTGGAATTGCTGCATTGTATGGTAGTCCTAGTTTTAATTTTCTGAGGCATTCTCATACTGTTTTCCACAGTGGCTGTACCAATTTACCTTCCCACCAAAGTGCACAAGGGTTCCCTTTTTTCCACATCCTGGGTTTTGAAGGTTACTCAGAGGAAAGTATCATCACAGCTTATTATAACTGATTTCAATAGAAACTTGGACATTTTGGAGTAAATATTTGATATGTGGAAAATATTTTTGAAGCTTTACATTTAGATAGAATCTCTGGATACAGTGGTTGATTTCTTATGAACCAGTTGTGAGAAGGCCTTATTTACAGTAGGACCAGCTGTATGTCAGTGTTTGGGTCAGGCAATTCCAGGTAGAACTGGAAAGGAGGCGGAGTTTGGTCTTGTTGTCCCTGGCTGCTGCTTCATGCATCCTTCTGCTCACCCTTCTTAGTAGCACATCCTCTTCCTTCAGTAATCCAAGAGCTTCACACTGAAGTGTCATAGAACAGGTGATGGATAGCATGATCCGTCGGGTATAACTGTGGGGCCCAAGGATCTTCTCCAGGTCAGGATTTGGACCTTTCTTATTCAGACCTACCTCTTCAAATGCCTTATCACCAACTAAAGATTTTTCTGGAAGTGTGTGTGTGGGCGCACACAAAAGAGAAACGAGGTGTGGGGAATGGAATGGTGCCTGTGATCTTCAGACCCAAGTGTTTCATAGGTGATTCCTGCTTATTATCTTTCCATATTCTTCACACACAAACACCCCTGGAGTGTAGATTTGTTAAGCACAGTACCACAGGAATGTTGGTTTTCTGTTTACTTGTTCTAAATTGACTAGGGGCTAATTCCACCTGGAATCCTAAATTTTCAAACAATGCTGAGCTGTTAGGGCAATGGCTTGGTTGGTGAGGACATGCCCAACAGGGAAGACCCATTCTCCCTGTCTGCAGACCTTCCTTAATCCCTACAGCTGAGGACTTGTGTTGTGGGGAAGGGAAGTCTCCCTTTGGAAAATGTTTCAATAATTACATTGTATTCCTTAGTCATTGACTCTCCTTTGCTTTGGAAGTAGACACACTGTCATATTGATGCTGAAGGCCTTTTTAGTGGGTCTCATAAAGGCTACTCATTTTGCTCCTTATGATAAAAGGAATACAAATTCAACTCAGAAAATTTGAATAACACCAAAGAATGAAAAAAAAAAAAGAGATACTTATAATCTAACTACCCAGAGATAATTTTTCTTAATATTTTGGTGACTATCTTTCCAGTCCTTTTAAGAAAGGGATGTGTGCATATGTGTGTGTGTGTATGTAGAGAGGGAGTGGGTAGGCGGGGGTGGTGATATATATTTGTCATAGAGCTTTGTAGCCTCTTTCATCTTTTAGCTCATTGTCAACATTTTCCCATGATAATTATATTTTCCATAATAATAAATATTCCAACCGGGGCAATTTTCACCTCTGGAGGACATTTGGTAACATCTGAAAACAGTTTTTGCTTCTGGCATCTACTGAGTAGATGCTGCTAAAGCTAGGGATGCTGCTAAACATTCTACAGTGCACAGGACAGCCCCCACAACAAAGAATTATGTAGTCCAAAAAGTCAACAGTGCTGAGGTTTAGAAACCCTCCTTTATAACACAATTTTAAATAGCTACCTATTATTCTATCCTAGGATGAAATTATCCATTGCTCCATTGATGGATATTTAGATTGTTTCCAAATTTTTTGCTATCATAAACAAACTGTCGAATATTCTTGATGACACATATTTGTGTATATTTCTGCTTAGATTGAACCAGAAAATCTCTTAGACATGAAAATTGGTGGTATCAAAAGAAATGTACTTTTTGAGCCTTTAATCAATGTTCTCAAATTTTTCTCTGGAAAGTTGATTTCAATGAATAGTTCCACTGGTATAAAATCCCTATCTTTATGCCTTTTTTGTTACTAATGCCTGCCTTCTTAGAATGTCTCACAGTTTGTTTGAAGGAACTTTTTAGCTTTTGCTCGATTCACACAAGATCCATCAGAGAGGGACAGGCAAAATTAGGTAGCATCTGTGGGGCCCTGGCTTCACTCTGAGCATTCAAAGGGAATTCTGAGGAACAAGCAAGGTATCAGCAGAGGTTTGTAATTCTCTTTTTAATTCCTGATCTACCATTTGACGAAGCGGATTGAGTGTCTAGACTTTGTGATGGCCAATGGACAGAAAGCAAAATGATTTAGCCAGAATTTACATACAGGCCTTTGTCAGACCAAAATCTAAACCATCAGATTAAAATGGAATGAGATGTATCAAGTGCTTGGCATAGAGCCCAATATGTAATAAATGCTCAATACATTTTGGCTGTTATTACTATTTTAGACTTAAAACAGTAAGTTCTCTGACTTCTTCAAATTTTCTTTCTGTGAGGTTGGGCAGCAAACCCACTGTGGACATCCCTTCATTATTCCTGTGGTCACTGACTATCCTTTTAGGCATGACGGCTCCCTTTGGTCAGAGCCTGCATTGCTAAGCTCAGGTTCAAATCACCAATATGTGCAGCTGAGCTTGGAAAATGTTGATCACAAAACAAAACATCTAGCTTTTTAGAAAAGGCATCCTCCTATGACATCGCGTCATATATTCACAAAAAAGACCAAGTGAATATAGGTATGTTTTTCCACTTCTACTTCTACTAAAAAAATTAGTCATATTTTTATCTTTATTTCTTCAAATGATTAATTTGTATTGTTGTCTGATTGTTTTTCTTTACATTTCTTTTTATCAGGAACCAGGCATAGGTTTATCATATCAATATTGACTAAAAATTCAGTTTGGTGTTAAACTTTTTACGTACAGTATTCATAGTGTTTTTCCAAGTGTATCTTGATCTGTGCTCAGATATCTGTAAAACACCTTTTTAGTTGCCTGGAGGGGTACACATATCCTTCCAATTTCCACTAAACTCAAATTCCCTTGAGGGAATGGTCCCTGCCTTTTCATCTCTGTGCCCAGTGCCCAGCACTGTGCCTGATGTATCATAGGTGCTCAGCTCATGTTTATTGAAACAAACTGAATATGAGACATTCCTCAGCATCTGTAATATCACACCTTATAAAGGGTTAAATAAAATGAAGAAAAATATATGTTTAGTTTTCCTTAGCTCATTGAATCATTCTTTGCATTTTCTTTTTTATTTTTAATCAGTCTTCCTTATATTCTGGGGCTAGGCAGGCAGTGGAATGTCGTAAAAAATTAGACTGATCCTTTGGCTGTCTTAGATTTAACCAGTTGTGTTTACATTTGACCTCTAAGATCCTTTTAAAGATACTGTTAAATAGGAGGTACAATACTTCAGTGTGTTTATGCTGTTTTTCCTTAAAGGATGAGGGGGCACTGACCACACACAGACAAATTGTTTTCTCAGTCTTCTGCTGTAAAGTAGATTGCTATCGCTGTTTTCAGAAAAAGGAGGCAGTATAATTCCAAAGAGTTCAAATTGTTATCTCATCAGAATTACTGCATTGCCTAATCTTGCACAATAAACAAGGTTCACTTTGCACTACAGAGACTCTTGAGAGGGTGTTGTCCCTTCCTTGAAGCAGCTTTTCTAGAGACATGAATAGTATTTTTTCATGTCACCAGAATATTTGTCAGTTGCTACTTGCAAGGTTGAGAAATGATATTAACATTGGGATCTTGAGCCTCACCAAATCTCGATCCATTGCCTAAATGCAAAGTATGTAGAGAGCCTGCTTGGTACAAGATCAGCTCTGCGCATTTGTTAACTCTGTGGGACAAATGTTGTTCATTCACATTTTGCATCGAGCACCGTAGTGGCAATAAGCTTCTGTGGACACACTTTATCGGGTTTCTTTCTATTCCTGGGGTGCTTACACTTTGTAAATCGTGGATACTACTAACTTTCATCGAATGCTCTTTCTGCACCTATTGGGATGATTAGATTTCTCTCCTATAATCTGTTTATGTGTTGAATCATTGATTTTTCTAATATTGTGCTAACCTTCCACTCCTGGGATAAACACAAATTGGTCACGATGTTTAAAGTGTTGTATTCATTGCTGGATTTGGTTTGCTAGCATTTTATTTTGCTGTATATATGTTCAAGAGTGAGTTTGGCCTCTAATTTTCCTTTCAGTTAGGGACCTTCTCTGGTTTTGGTCTTAAATTTCTACTAGTTTCGGAAAATGAGTTGGGTCGTGTTCTTTGTCTGTTTTCTGGATTAATGTTTGTAGGATTCACATTTATGGACCTTAAAATGATTGTTAGACCTTGCCTGTCACATGATTTAGTCTTGGTGTTTTCCTTGTGAGATGACTGTAAAATATTGATCAATTTTATTAATTTTAGTGTTTCAGTATTTTCATTTCTCCTTGAATTTATTTTGTTAAATTATTTTTAAAAATTTATTCATTTCATCTAAGTTTTCAGATTTAGTGATATGTTTATTTGGAATATCCTCTTAATAACATTTTAATCCCTGTTATTATCACCTCCTTTTCATTTCCAATGTTTGTGAATTTTCTTTTTCTTAATCTTAGCAGAGTTTTTTATTTGTCTTTTTTTAAACAACTTTTAGACATTTGATATCTCTATTGTATCTTTGTTTTCTATTTAATTTTTACTCATTTCTGTTTTTCTTGGTTTCTTTTTACTACTTTCTTTGGATTTGGTCTGTTATGTTAAGTTGAATGCTCAGTTTATTGCTTTTCAGAATTTTACATTATAAAATTTCTTAAGGCAATCAATGTTTCTCTACATACTGCTTTAGCTCCGTTCTACAAGTTTTGATATATACTACTATATTTCATTATCTTTCAGTTCTAAATGTTTTAAAAATTTGTATTAGGATTTTTATTTATTTGAAGTATGTTTTTAATTTCCAAGTGTATGATAGTTTTTAATTATCTCTCAATTATTGGATTCAAGTCAGGTAATGCTGTCTGCATGGTATAAATCCTTTAAAGTTTTTTTGGCGCTTACTTTCTAGCAACTTCTATATTTTTTTCTTTATGCATGAAAAATTTATTAGGTATAATGCATTTTATATGTCCATTAGATGAAAATAAGTAATTATGCAGTTCAAATCTTCTGTAGATTTATTAATATTTTTGTCTGCTTGATCTATTAATTATTGAGGATTTTAAAAAATCTCCCACTGTAGTGATGGATTTATTAATTATCATTTTATAGTTCTGTAAATTCTTGCTTTATGTATTTTGATCTATATTATTAATCGAATGCAAGTTTAGAACTTTTGTAGAACCTAGTGATTTATTATATCGTGACCAGATCTATTCTAGTAATGTTTTATCTTACTCTGTGTTTTATTTTACATTAATTTAGCGAATCCACCTTTCTTTTGGCTTATGTTTGCCTGTTATATCTTTTTCTATTCTCTTATTTTAGAGCTCACTTTATCGTTTTTTAAAAATGGTACAATTCAATGATTTTAGTAAATTTATAGAGTTGTACATCCATCACAACAATCTGGTTTTGGAATATTTTTATGACCCCAAAAATTTCCTTCATGACCATTTGCAGTTAATTTCTGCACCCGTTCCCAGCTCGCAACTGATCTGCATTTTCTTTCTGTAAATTTGCCATTTTGGACATTTAATATAAATGCAGTCATTTGCATGTGGTTTTTTTGACTCAACATAATTTTTTGACGTTCATCCATTTTGTAGCATGTTCGCTTCTTTTCATTGCTGAATATTATTCCATTTCTGCATGCATATCTTTTCTTTGCTTCAATGTTCTATATTATTATTTATCCTGCTTACAATTCATTGGGATTCCTGAATCTAAAACTCTCCAAAAATTCTGCAAAATTCTTATCCATCATCTTTTTGAATACTACCTTCTAGTCTATTTTCTCTTTTTTGTGTTACTGGAACTCTGATATTCATAGATATTAGGCCTTCTCATTTTATCACTCACAATCTTTAACTTGTTACCGTATTTTCTATCTCATTCTGTATTCCGGACAATTTCTTCAGATTTTTCTATCAGTTCACTTGTGTTCTCATCTTCTAGTTCTACTTTATTGTTTAACCTATACATTGCGTTTTTATATTTAAATATATATTTTTTCATTTCTAGAAGTTTTATGCATTTCTGTGTCAGAACTCCCTGGTTATTCTACTCTTAATTATACATTATTTCTGCAAACATGAAACACACTTATTTTGTATTTGGTGTCAGATCATTCCAATATCTGAAGTTTTTGGACATCTAATTCTGCTATTACTTCTGATAATTCTCACTCATGCTGCCCCATTTCTTTGTTTGCATTGTGATGTTTGACTTTGAAGTCATGGTCCTTGATTTAATGAATTCTCTGTGGTCTGATTGTAAGTGTATTGCTTCAGAGCATGTGCTTTTGTTTCTTCTTGGCAGGTGTGGTTTATAGTTTACTCAAGTAGTGGAGCTAGGTAACTGTAGAGGGAAATGATATTACCACTATCAGACATGAATTGTTTTTCTTCTTCTTTCTTTCTTCTTCTGTCATTTTCATGTTTTATAAACACAGTCCAGGAATGCTAATACTGTATCTAAATTTTTCCCTTTTAAAAATTTTCTTCACTTTTTTCATCTCTTAACGTTTTTAGTTACCAGGAAGAAGAAATTTAAGATTTTTAAGCCAACTGAGGGGATTTGAGGTCAAGTGTGTAATGGTAAATGCCTTAAATAGTTGGTTTTGAATGTCTTTAACTAAAGGCCAAAACTTGATGATGAACAAATGAAGCAAACACTTGTTTCTCCACTTTATAGGGCATGGCTAAGGACTCTGCAGTGTTTTCTTTTTATATCCTGCATGTTGTAATGGATGATGTCATCAGAAAATTATCTCTTTCTGCAAGGAGAGGTATTAGCCCTTGGATGTTACTCAACCCACCAGCTAATTAAATCCTTATTTTTCTATCTCTTTTCTTCTCTTTCCAAAATTGTATAAATCATTCAAATAGAGTATACACATATTTTGTAGGCCTTATTGTTAGGGACATCATATGACCAAGTAGTTTCTTCCACCCACTTATCCATATATAGCAAAAACAGTATTTTATACATGGATTGTAAATTATATTTTACAGTAAAAAGAAGCAGAAGGACAGCATTTAAATCTGAGTCAGATCACAGCATTTCCTGTTACTTACTTATACGAGACATGTGTTTCAGTACTTTTCCAATACATTTCAGAGTTTCTTCTGGGGGAAGACATTTCTATGCTTAAGGTGCTATCATTATCTATCTCTGGGTTAGGGACTGCTACAGTTAATACATTTAAAGCCAATGCTGTCATATTTGTAGTTGTGATTTTAAAACAATTAACATAAATGATTTTCTTCCTCTAAAATCATTCTTCCAAAAACCTAAATTATTTTCGTGAGCATGGGGATTTTTCTTTACTGTGTGAAAAAAATGTCTGGCTCATTATAGGAGTCGAATAAACTCTTGTAGTATAAATGAATGAATGTGCCACTTTTGATCTGGGAATTCATGTTATGTATTTTATCTGATGCCACAATTTTAGAGTCATAACTTCAAATTCTGTGGTCTCAGGAAAAATACTTTTTAATTCAAATAGCTATTCTTCACAATATTTATAGTAGTAGGTGGTGAGGTGGGTGTTGAGAGACCCTGCCTTTTATGGCATCCCAAACCAGCATTGAGGCTACATGTAGAACTTGGGTGTGGTCCTAGTCCAAAATGGTTTCCTCCAAACCAAAAGAATATGTAAATTTGGATGTGTGTTCAAATTTATTCATGAGACTGATATTAAAAATTATATTTCAAATTCTCAAGGGTACCAGTGAAAAGGGATTTAATTTTTTTTTCAGTCCATTTAGCAATGTATTTGCCATCTTTTGGGGGGCAAGGCAGGATGGAGAGTATAGGTCACTGGCAATTTCAGTTCCTGGAAGTGAAAATGTCAGAGGCCAAACCATCTTGGATTGGGGACAATCACCATGACTGACACTTTATTTATACAAATATAGTCAGGTATTTGACTGATCTGAAATAAAACCACCGCTGACGTAATCTGTCTGAATGCAGATTACTGGGTCCTGCTATGTTATTTTTTCAGTTTAGTAATGTGAATAAAGGCGAAGTTCATTTGACTATGACTTGAATAGAAAGAAGAAATGGTTTTCTGAAAAGAGAAGATTGTATTAGATTGTAATGGACAGAGAATTATTTAAAGTGGACTAGCAATATTTTGGGGAATATATTGTAGCCACCTTTGGTTGGGCAAGTTCCTCCACTTTATCTTCCAGTTCTTCAGCTGTACCTATCGTGATAGTCAATCAATCTATTAAATTATTTTTTTAGAAATCTTTTGTTTTTCAAGGCAGCATCTCCACTTGTTTTTTGTTTGTTTGTTTTTTTATGAATCCCCTCTTCCCATGTTTCTTCTTTCCAGTATTGTCTCTGACTCTTTGAGGATATTTTGTATGCTTACTGTCAAAGTCTTGCTTTTGGTCTGTTAATTTTGCCTTAGTAAACATATTTTTTTCTTTTAATGACTGTGCTCCTAAGACATCACATTGCTCTTCCCTTTGAGTTCATGTTGCCCAGGGCACATTAGGTACCTTGGATAGTGATGTGTGTGAGGGTGAGCCTCTTGATGAGTTTAGTTGGTGGAGTTGTCATTGTTATTTTTCCCCTAGGAGAGGTTTTATTTTTTTTATTTGCTTGAGAAAGATTAGATTAGCCCTGAGCTAACATCTGGGCCAATCTTCTTCTACTTTATTTGTGGGTAGCTGCTACAGCATGGCTGATGAGTGGTATAGGTCTGTGCCCAGGATCTGAATCTGCAAACCTGGGCCACTGAAGCGGAGCGTGCCAAACTTAGCCACTACACCAGAGGGCCGGCCCCTAGATGGGCTTTTTAAGAAGGCTCTTGGGATGGGAGAAGGACCAAGTGGGAGGATGGGAGGAGAAAATTCTCAGGAGTGGACAGATTTGCTTATTCACATTGTTAACACTTCACCTCCCAGGCTGTCTAACTGTGCCCTAATTATCCTCTGCCACCTCCAGCAAGCACTGGAGTGGCTTCTGGTTTCCTGCTTCATTGTGGTGATGCATAGGGCAATGATCTGCTCAGAGAAATGGAGGAGAAAATGCCACACAAATGTCCATCTCTGCCCCAACTGCTGTGTCTTTGAATCTCAAGCGTTGCCTGAATTCTAGTGGAAGAAGTTGGAAAGCTGGGAGGTCGCTGGATGACTCAGTGCTGTGGCTGGACCTCAAGTGTAGCAAGGAACAAGGAAGTGGATCTTTGTGCAACACATATCACTACTTCCTGGTCTTTCTTATCAGTGAATTGGTTCTTGAAAGACTCCCATCCCTGTTCCTCTATTTCATTACCCTTACCTGCGCAGCATAATTCATCCTGCCTGGGATGAAAAAACAATTCGAGAAATCTTCTCCAGGACCTTTGCCTTCATTGTCCCATGGTCCACAGGGGGTTATGTAATTACTAGTGGGTCTTTTGTCTTTCATCATTAACGTTCCTATCTGATGAGTAATCCATTTTATTTTTTAGGCAGTTGATGTGGCAGTCATATCAACATGCAGTTATAGAAACTAAGCGTCTGTAAGTCCTTTGATAAATATTTGTGAAGTTTCAAAATCCTCACATCTGATCAGTATAAGTCAGTCTGCAAGACAGTCTCCTAAGAAAGCCATTTGGAGACACAGTAGTGCTTTCTTGCCATGGGAACTTCCTCATGGGGGTAAAGCGTAGGGAACTCAGAATCTTCAGCAAACAAAAATTAGCCTTCACAGGAAGCAGACATTTTCAGACTGATACTAATATTTATTGAGATCAAACATTAAAAGCCTCATTTTTAGGAGTGGGAGACTTGGGGAATCAAGTCTGGTTTAAGTCTGTCTAAACAAGAGTCTAGAAGTGAAGTCCCTGTAGTTTGCCTTCCTATTCTCATAGAACAGAAGCAAAAATTCTATATAACGTTTTATCATGAAGAAGAAAAATTTAAATCAAGGTTATATAAATTTAAAACTACAAATATGCAAGATAAATATATTTTTAAAATAACTATAACCTTTGGGATATTTTCCTGAATTTTGAACATGGACAAAAACATCCCCCTTTTTAATTCAAGCCCTCCCTGAAACTAGCGAACTTACGAGCTAAAAAGAAAAGATAGTAGAAAGTAAAATCCCAACTGGATCAACCGAATGGGCTGGACTCAGTAGTATAAAATTAGAAAATAGCTTTATCTTTCTCCAACCATTTTTGAAAACGCCTGTCAGATATTCCTTCCTTGCACCTGGATGATATTTTCTGGAAACTTTCAGTTTCATTATTAAGGTTGTAAAAGAGCAGTCTGATCTAACCTGAACTTCTCATATCCAGTTTAAAGCTCTTCTCTTTCTCTTGGGGCTGATGCAGAAGGTTGGGAAGGGTTGTGGTGGGTCTCCTCTTTCTTGCTTCGCATCTTCCTGACTTGCCATCCTTTGCTCTGGATCCTTCAATGTTGGGTAGGACAGAGGAGTACCACATAAAGGGCCAAAAATGTGTCTTATTTACTTAGCTGGTGCTGTTTGGAGATCTTACTCAGATGTCAAGTGCTCTCTGGCATGGTAGGCTCCTAGTGTTGGCTCTTTCTGTAATAGGGCACCATTGTGGGGTTTTTTGTAGCATTGGTGTCTTGCCTCTTCCCTACCTTAGACACTGCACAGTCTCTTGCTGTGGGAGATGTTGTCTCTCTTGCTAAGCCATTTCATCTTGCTCCCTTTGTCTGATCTAGTGGTACCCACCACTTCACTGCTTTACTTGCACTGGGGTCACTCAGATGTGGCAAGTGACAAGTTGCCTTGGGTAAAACTCTCTAAAGACTGCTCAAGCCAGTGGTATTTTACAGTCTTCCGACCCTGGTAATCCAGGCCATTCCAAAGTTTACTGCCTTTTCCACTTATAGTATCTCGGGTCACGACCACAAGTTTCTACTGCTCAGGAAGCGTGAGAGCAGCAGTGTGAGACCTCAGCAGTTCCCCCTTTTCCAGCAAAAGGCACAGTTTGTGTAAGTGGAATGAGGCATAGAAAACCCAACTGGGGACATTTACATTGTTTTAGAACAGTATCAAGCCCAAATGATAGTATTAAGTTTTCACTGGACAAATATGGATGGGATGGGAGTGTGGAAATCAAGATAACTAAGCATTTGATGAAGTTTGGTTTTGGAGATAAATGGATATGTTTTAAGACTCAAGTGAATCTGAGCTAAGGTCTGCCTTCTATATGGTACTACACTGAAGACTGCTAACCATCAGTCTGAATCCATACAGAGGTGCCTGATTGGGTCAACGGGAGTGTTTCAACAAAGGAGAGTTGAGAATGTTTTTTTCTGAAAGTGCCTGTAGATGTCACTAAAGTAAATGACTCTTTTATCCTTGATTTGATAGTGGGGCAAAAAGCCCACAAAAAAGTAAAAAACAGTATTTTGTGAAGTCCATCTATGTTATATTAACAACATTGTACAACACAGCAACAACATCACAATTCACAGTCAGTTTGCAAATTGTCCTTCCATTTCACAGTTGTGATTCATCGTAAACAATGAAAGTACTGCATCCTCAGCAACAGTCTTCAATTTCTAGCAGGGAGGGAAACTCCCTCCATTCCGTCTTTACTCAGAGACGTGTCTCTTTTAGGGCAGAAGGCACATTTCTTCTCCTTTACCATTAAGACACTGTCCTCCAGCTAAGCATGTTGATGCCTCATGAAAGAAAAATCACATTGGCATTGACTGTAAAAGGAGAATGAAGGTGGAGAGAACAGTTTAAAACAGCATTCAATTCTAAAAGCATTTAAATGGGTTTTTTCCTCTGCACTGGTTTTAACAACAACTGTAAATCTTAGTTATCTTGAGAAGGTAATCTTTCCTCTCTCCTTCTAGAGAAAAGAAACTCAGTGCAAAATTATTGACTAGGAACTCTATCTCTGAGCTTTCATAGCTAGGGAGGGGATTTAATGATGTAACCTGGGAAGCTCTTGGCCCTGTATTTTGATACAGTGGAGGATATGTTTTCGGGTGGGACCATATTCTGTATGCCATTCTTCTCATCAAAAGGCTACAGCATTTTATCACAGGATGGCCAAGGCTGAGATCCACTGACAAAAGAATCCTCGATGAAGAGGAATTTACAGAGCTTGAGAGCCATTTTAACAGTGTGAGCAGACTTTCTTATGCTAACAAGAATTTTGTAGGCCTCATTGGAAAAAGGATCCTCTTTAGAAACTTGTGGTACTTCAAGTGAAATCCAAGCAAGTGAAAAAGTAGACAGAGAGAATAAGACCTCTGAAAAACAAGTTGTGTGTCCAGGAAAGATGGCTCAGGGCAGGAAAGACATAAAATGCTGAAAATTATCGGTAGAATCTAGGAAAAAAAAAAACCCAGACAGAACAGAGACTAATCTTATGGTTCTTCTAGCATAGGTGTATTACCTGTTCCACGTGAGGAAGAATTGAAGTTGGCAATAAGATTCCATTGTACATTTCTTATACTTTATGATGAATAAGCATATGCAGATGATAAAATGTAATCTTTTATATTTCAAACTAATATATTCAATTTCTAAGTCTAAGTAAGGATTTAAGCATTTTCTACTGATCCTACTTTTGTCCTTATAAAAGCCTATGCAAAAGAACTCTGGTATTCTCATTTATAGATATTTGAAGAGATTGGACCGTACTTGCATAGTGTGGTCATGATACTGATGTTCAGTTTGGAGAAAAATCAAGTAAACAGCATCCTTTGCAAAATTCTGTCTTAATGAGACTTATTTTTGCTTGTAATTGTTTTCTCTTTGGCAATATTACTACCAAAAGAAAATTATTCCATTCAGTTGATATAGGAAAGTAAAAAAAAAAAAAATGTATTAAAGAGGTTTCTCGAAGGGTTAAACATAGAATTATTATATGGCCCAGCAATTCCAGTCCTGGCTCTATACCCAAGAGAACATGTTCACACAAAAGGTACATTAAATGTTTAAAGCAGCATTATTCATAGTAACCAAAAGGTAGAAGCACCCCAAATTGTCCATCAACTGATGAATGGATAAATAAAATGTGGTATATTTTTACAATGAACTACTATTAGGCAATAAAAGGGAATGGACTGCTGTTGATACCTGCTATAACAATGATGAACCTTGAAAACATTATACTAAATGAAATAAAACCATTCAAAAAAAGGCCAGGGCCGGCCCGGTGGTGCAGCGGTTAAGTGCGCAGGTTCTGCTTCGGCGGCCTGGGGTTCGCTGGTTTGGATCCCGGGTGCGGACATGGCACTGCTTGGCACACCACGCTGTGGTAGGCGTCTCACATATAAAGTGGAGGAGGATGGCAAAAAGAGGAGGATTGGCAGCAGTTAGCTCAGGGCTAATCTTCCCGTGGCGGGGCGGGGGCGGGGGCGGGGGTGGGCGGGGAAGGCCAAATATTGTGTGATTCCATTTAGAGTAAATGTCCAGAATAGGCAAGTCCATAGAGAAAGAAAGTAGATTAGCAGTTGCTAGGGGTGGGGTTTAGGGGGAAGAATAGGGGAGGGGACTGCTAATGGGTATAGGGCTACTTTTTGGGGTGGTGAAAATGTTTTGGAATTAGATAGTGGTGATGATTGCACAGCTTTGTGAATATACAAAAAAATCACTGACTTGTACACTTCAGTAGGGTAAATTTTATGGTATGTGAATTATATCTCCCTGAAAGAGAGAGAGACAGAGATGGATTGTCTTTTGGGCATCATGAAGTCAGTTTGGGTTTCCTTCATTAAAGGTCCCAGGAAGAGAAAGTTTCTCATTTGATCAATTCAAGCATAAAAGGGTAATTCACGATTCCACCTTTCTCCCCTATCCTGCAGGGACAGGGAAAAGGCCTGGGAGAGACGCAATATACTGGGGTGGGAAGAGGGATGTAGTCTTTTATTAGTCACTCTGAAGAGGACCATTTTCTTCAGAGCAGTCTGATCAGTGACTGAAAATGAGTCATTGCCCAAAATAAATGAGTCACATTGAATTTAGGGGGGTGGAGGGAGCCTAAAATAGATAGTAAACTTACATTAAACACTAACACATCTGCAGGGTTTTGTGTATCTATGCATAGAAATTATATGGGAAACCAATTTAAATATTTGTTTCTGTTTTTGTTCCTTCTGTGCAGAATACAGTTATACCCAAAAAAGTCTTGATAAATCACTCAAAAAATGACAAGTATTGTTCTTTTACGGACAATAACCTTTAGCAGAAATCAAGTTAAAATGGTTTCTGCAGTAAACTTTCCTGTCCAAACAATGTGAAGAAATTACATTAAGGTCAAGACAATCCTGTCATTACATAGTTTACTCTAAGGCTTTGAGTATAAAGTGTGTTTATGAAAACCCAATGGAATTTTATAACCGGCAAAGCCCCAAATATGCTCCTCACTATAACATGTGACAGTCACTCTGCAGACTGATGTTTTGAAGTATTTTCTCACAGACCTTGGATGGTTTCTTTGTGTTTCATCATGTGCTATTGCTCCTCTGGCTCAGGATGGATTCATATGGTTGGGCTGTTGGGCATCAGCAGTCAGTGAATTAGCAACTATACCTGTGATGATACGTTATTCTTATTGGATTGTTTATTTCACTTCATCCTTAGCATTTTTAAAAGTATACTTAAAAGGTGTTTAAGCAATTTTTTTCCTCCAGGAACAAGAATAAATTCAAGAACAAAACTTCCACATAATTAGTTACATCAAAACTCATTTAAAAATGTTTACTGATTTATCATCCTTCTTGTTTCCAAATGACTTCAGGTGGTTGCAGTTATTTCACTGTGCTAATATCAAAAGAGAAAATAGAAGTCATACAATAAGTGAAGGTACAAAAAATAAATATATAAATGCACGTATATGCAAAGGAGTGAAATAGAAAAGAGATACTAAATTTTTAATCTAATAATTAATGATTTTTGATAGATTTTAACCAGACCACGTAAGATTCATTTTTACTTAACACTAAACAATACAACTGATCTAGGATGGTAGACTTAGCGCAAGCATTTCCATCCTTTCCCTCTTGAAATCTCAGTATACAGTAAAGGAATCAACTCATAAAGTGGAAAGAATGGGGGGAGAAATATTCTTGAAAAAGATTCCAATAAATTTCTAGAAGATGTAAGGAAGATTAAACTCTGTTGACAGATTAAAAGCAAGAAAATCATAACAGCCAAGAATACACTGGGAGGGAATGCACTAATAAAGAGAGACCGGAGCAGAGCTCCAGAGATGATCCTAGCCCAGGGCCAATAAAAACATGAATGAGAAGGGAAGCCAAAGGGGGAGACTAATTGAAAGGCTGACCACTGAATGAAGAGTAGGATTGAAACACCCCTTCCTCTCTGCCCTTCCACATCCCAAGACAGGTGGAACTCAGGCATTTCTAGGCAGCCTAATATACAACTTGCAGGCAAAAACAAGGAAAGAAGGAGAAAACAGTAACAGCAAAACAACCGTAAAGCCACTTCTCTAAAGAATCAAATGAACTGCAGGTATAAAATTAGGTTTCCAGTATAAAGCCCTCCTTCATTCTGGCACTGGAAGCTCTGTCCTCTCTCCAGCATAAGTGCCTTCTCCTCTGTTGCCCACCCTAATACGAAGCCACCAGTAGTCCAGTTCTGCCCATATGCACCAAGCTTTGAGTCAAGCATCATCTTTGTGTGAGAGACCTAGCCATGAAATTGAAATATATGAACAACAACTAGGAGACTCACAGTTTTTATCTTAGAAAATCAACCCAATCCAATGTACTTTATAAAAAGCCAGCCAAAGATCACAAAAAATATGATTAAAACCCAGCAGCATGAAAGAACAACTCAAAGAAGAACGTTTGTTTCAGAGGAAACACAGATAATTTATGGAAAGGAACTTTATTTTATTTTTTGCTGAGGAAGATTAACCCTGAGCTGACATCTGTGCCAATCTTCCTCCACTTTATATGTGGGTTGCTGCCACAGCATAGCTCACAAGTGGTGTAGGTCCACACCCAGGATCTGAACCTGCAAACCTGGGCTGCTGAAGCAGAGCACACCAAACTTAACCACTATTCCATGGGGCTGGCCCCAAAGAAACCTTTAAAAGAAGCGAATTCTCATCCTCATGAAAATTTGAGAGGATATTGCATCTAAAAATAAAAAAAGAAAACTATAAAAAAGGATCAAAGGAGAACAAAATCAAGTTCTTTTCTTTTGAAGATATGATTACAAAAATTCAATAGTTGTGAAAACGAAATAAAGAAAAACAGAGTAAGAGAAAAAAAGACCAAAAAAAGAGAAAAGATAAGAAACATGGAGGAGCAATCCAGGAAGCTTGACATTGACCTAATAGGATTTCTGGAAAAAAATAACCAAGGACTATGGAAGGGAGGAAGTTAGCAATGAAAAGATCAAAGAAAATTTTCCAACACCAAAGCATAAGAATTCTTTAAATTGTGAAGGTCTATTGAATTCTCAAGATGATGAAAAAAAATCCACATCTGAAATTTCAGAACACAAGGAATTAAAAAACGAACTTAAAAGTTCAAAGTTGGGATGCAACGGACATATATTTATGACTCATGAAAATGAATCAGATTAACATCAGATATCTCACCAACAACACTGGATCTTAGAAGCAATGAAACAATCTCTTTGAAGCTCTGAGGAAAAATTCTAGTCTTAGTCCCAATGACATCAAGTATGATGGTAGAATATAGCTATTTTCAGACCTCCAGAAAGCTTTCTAAGGAGGTTACTTTTGAACTAGATTCTAAGTAATGAACGTTTCTATGGAGGTTACTTAAAGATTTGCTCGAGCAAAACAAAGGTGAAAACCAAGAAATTGAAAGACATGGGGGAAAAATGCTGCAGAATTAACCCAGGAGTAATTTGAAAACAAATCCTAGTATATCAATTATATAGAAGATCTAGAAAGCTATTGGCCCCAATTACAGCCAGGCATAGGAATGACGGAGACCAGCAAGCCTGTATCAGAGTAAATGCCTGGGGTTAGACGAAGAGGACACAAAGAACTAAGGACAAGGGCAAGAAATGAGGTTGCAAAATTGTAGAAGATAAGTTAAAGTTCATTCAGATTGTGTGATTTTTCTCAGAGTAAGTGTAGGCCAAATATTAGAATTGAAAGTTGTTGACAGGTAGAGACAATGTATTAATTAGAGTTAGACTTGAAAGCACGTGACAGCAAAAAACCAAACTTCAGTAACTTAAAAAGAAGTTTTGTTCTCTTGTGCAGACCAAACCCAGTAGTCAGAGGCCTACAATAGAATTTCCATGAATTCTGAAAGCTCCAGGCTCCATCCAGCTTTTTCCTCTGCTACCCCTAGGGTGTGGCCCTTGTCAGTACTGTCTTCATTCCACCCAGGGGGAAGGAGAAAAATGGAGACAAGGTGCACAGCCTTCCTTGGTGGAGACTGTGAACACAATTTCTATGTACATCTCATTGACTAAAACTTAGTCACACGACTAAAGGCCGTTGGGTGGGACTGTGTACCTGCTAATATTGGGGGAGGTTGGGGGAGGCTATTTGTCAAGAAAGAATGGAGAACAGATGATTGGGGACTGCAGAAAGCCTTTTCCATAGATCCCAAGGAAAAGTCCTTTTGGTGGTAATTCTTATAGGCCTTAATGTCCATATTGTACTATCCATTGTATTTCCCATAAAACTTCCATTGTATTGGGGGACACATGAAATGCAAAGGTCTTTAGAAAATGAATAGATTTGCTAAGTCAGGGCATTAGACTTTTTAGAAGGGTCCATGGAATATCAAATATTGTCATTAGATTAAATAATATCACACATTTTTGTATTACTACTTTTCATGTGGATGCACTTCTGACTCAGTACAGTTTTACTTAACTGAATTCATAGTAATTTATTGTTGTATAATTCATCAATGGATACTTGTGAAATTACAGCTATCATGGCTGTGGGGGAGGGCAGATTGTAGTTTGAGGGTGTAAAAATTTCTAATTTTAGAAAAAGCAACTTCATACTAAAAAAATGCTGGAAACCATTCTTGTCAGATTTTATTGTAAAGATTTATTTGTGTGTTATTTATTTCTGCTTTTGTTTCATAAGCTCTACTTTGTTCTCTTTTTGCCTGAATTCTTTCACTTTCTTCCAATTTTTATTGTCGTGTTGCAATGTTTCTATTTTCTTGTAAGACACTTTATATGGCTTTTGGAACAGGGTATGACTAAACACGAAGTCTGATAATAGCTTCCCCTCTCGCTGCAGCCAGGTACGGGCTACTGGAGTCAAAGACTTTCATACCTAGGAATTGAAAGTCTTCCCTTCTGGGAGCAAAAGAGGTTAGTTCCAACTTGCATTGGCAGTGGACTTTGGATATTTAATTGTCCTTTGAACTCATATTCAGTTTTTCCCTCTTCTTTGAAAAAGCTTGAAACTTGTGGTGAGTTTCCAGATGATTTCTGGTTTCTAGTTTCCTGCAATAATTGTTCCCTTTTAAACCCTTCAGAGTCTCTATTCTTGCTCACTGTCCCCAGACTTTCGCAGTGCCTTCAGTTCTTCATCACCTTGCTGATCATGGCTTTTGAGTATTTCATTTCCCTCCCTCATTTCATTTTCATTCTCTGGATGTTTGACGTTATTATCATCTGTAGTCAACTCTTTGAATCCTAAGTGGTACTATTTGAGTGGTGCTATTTGCTTTGTCCTCCTTTTCTTCTCCTTCTTTGATGGGTGTGAGATATCAAGTGTTTTCCCCCAGGGATTTTAATTCTCTTTGACATTTATTTTTAGCCTGCTCAAGGGCTATTAAATCCAGACTTCCTTCCAGTTAATCCTGCATTTCTATGGGTTATCTCATCATCATATCCAAACATAACTGCCAAATGTACAATCTTCATCTTGGCTTGGGTCAATCCTCCTCATCTTTTATGAGCCGCACTGAGACCTTTGAAGTACTAGTTCCTCTCCCCACTGATGGTGCTGGCAGAGATACAGGCTGCCTGACATTGATAGGGGGAGGGGCAGGCATCACTGCCAAATAGCTGTGGCATCATAAACAGCACAGAATACCTTGCCAAAGACCAAGCATTGACTTTGCTTCCCTCCCAGGGTGATGAGGTAAGGCTATTGAAAAAAGATCAAGATTGTGAAAGATTAGACTACCATCAAATACTTAAAAGTAAGATAATTTTTCTCAGCAGGGTATGCAAGAAATTTTTAAAAAGAGAACTGACTGTCACTCTGTATACACTGTGAATTTCCTTTTGGCTTGAAGAATTTGACATTTGCAATGTCTTACCAGAATCAGTGTTGATGGACCTAAGCTGAATATAACCTGAACTCTTCAGTAGTTCCAATCATCTCCATAGATAGTAACACAGAATGCATAGAAGATCCAATGAGAAGAGGGATCATATGAAAGGGGAGAAAATATACCGGTATTAAATGTCTATAATTCACTTTATATAGAGTACGTAGGTTTTATTAGGTTAGGCAATAACCCAGGTGCTAATCATCAGTGCAAAAGTCCAAAAAAAGCCAGCTGGAGTTCTGATCGGGAAGTTGATACTCTATCAGTGGCTGATACAGGAGCTCTGTTTTTTTAATGTCTCGATTGACAACCAATATAGGAATTAGCATAATGATGATTGGCTTTTATTGGTGAAGGTGGCAGCTTATAAATTAGCATAATTTCACTGGTTAATGAAATTGAAAGTTTTCAGGAATATGATTTGGTTAAAAATATTTTAGAGACACTCTGCACACTTATATGAATGTAGTATAAGGAACCAGCAAGGCCTATACTCTCCCCTTAAAATGGTGCCCAGTGCTTGATCCCTAAATGGTCCTTGGCCAGTCATTGATTTAAGATTTCAGGTTGTCTGGAGTTGACTACCAGGGTACTAGGTCCTGCTTCTGGAAGGTAGTTGTATCTGGCTTCAGTTAATTTTTCATGCAGGCGGAGTTCTAACCAGCTGAAAGGACAGAGCTGGCATTTTAGTGAAACGACAGTATAGGTTGTTTATTTGCCTGTTTGTTATTGAATATTTGTTAAATAATTGCCTGTAAGTATGAGAGAACATTGTGTGAGATTTGCTTTCATTGTAACATGGTAGATCATTTTACTAAATTGTTAATTTCCAAACCGACTTCAGAAAACGTGAGAACAATGTATGCAATTCTTATTGTTTAAAATTTCTACTATGATGAAGGATGAAAAACACGTTATTTAACAATTTTTTTTACTTTGATTATTATGAGGGAGAACATTATTTTTAAGTGTTAACCATGTATTTCCAGTTTTGTCAATGTTCAGTTCATGCTCTTTGTTGATTTATCTTGCAAATATTTTACCCAATTGTTTTTTACTGTCAAAGTATACGGGTTTTTTGATTGGCAGCATTTTTAAACCTTTAGATCTTTAAATCTAGCAATCTGTTCCTTTGTTTTTAAGCTGAGCTTTTCTCTTTCTCCCACAACTGATGAATTTGCTTACTTAAATTTTATTATTTTTTATGATGTAATTTTTTATTAGTTTGGGTCTTTTTTGCATTTGGCTTTCATCATTCTGGAATTGTCTCAGAACTATTTATCAAACAAATCTTCCCCTCCTCCTTATTCCTTTGGAATGCCCTATTTATTACATATTTAATTCTTACATATTTGACAGTACCATGCTTCACATTGTTAGAATGTCATAACATGGTTTAATATTTGGCAGAGTTAAACTCCCTTCACTCAGAATTCTTCTTTTTCAAAATTTTCTTTGACTCTTTTTATCATTTATTCTTTCATATTAAATCCAAAAATATTCTGTCTAGTTTCAAAAGAAGCTCCACTTAAAATTTTGATGTAATCATATTTATAAATTAATTTTAAAAGAACTAACATGTTAATAATGTTCTGTTTCCTCATCCATGAATATGGGCTATTTCAACATATATTCAAGTTGTTGTTTATATGAATGACCCAGAAAAGATATTCATGATTCTTGCACTTGTGTTTAAAAAGGCTATTTCTGCATATTTTATGTTCTTTTCTGCTACTATCTTTCTTCCATCTTATTTTTTAACTGGCTTCTGCTGATTTGCCAAGGAGTGACTGCTTTTCCTATTTTATCTCATGTCTATCTGATTTACTGAACTTTCTAGTAATTTTCAATTGATTATCTTCAATATTCCGGGTAGAATATTATTCCTGTTTTCCAATACTGAAAACTTCAAGTTTTTCTTTGTATTCTATCTCATTAGCTGAAATGTCTAGGAAAATTCTAAGTGTTCGTGGGGATTGTAAACATCCTTTGTCTATTCTAGATTTTAATGTGTGGGGCTGCCTAAAAGAGTTTCTCTAGTAAGAGAATAGCTATTGATTTTAGACAGATTGATATTTTTGCATGTAAATAAACTGCTTTTTCATTCTAGTTTTTAAGAAATATTTAAAACCAGAAATGGGACTGACTTTTACCAAAATGATTTTTAACAGCTGTGTTGAGATAATCAAACATTTTGTGTGTTTGTTTTGGGTCTTTTGATATGATATGTCACATGAAAATATTCCCAGTTGTTAAACTCCATTTATCCAAAGAGATATTTTCAAAGTTAAAACTCAATAAATCCAAAATACGTAACAATTTAATAAATCTCTTGCATAGAGACCATAATATTATATATTTTAAAAAGTGAATTTTACCTAAATGTTCCTTTTTGCTTTTTAAAACAGCTCCTCAATCATCTTGTAAATCTGGAAAGCAAACAACTTTTTTTGTTTTTAATATCAAGGCTGAGCTTTCCCCACCTTTTATTTATTTATTTATTTCCTCAGGCCCAGAAATGGATATTTAGTTTGGAAAGATTTTTCTCTTTTCAATTATATTTGGAAATTTTACTGTTTCACAAAATAACTTGCTAATGTTTTTCTTTCACATAGCTTATTCCTTTTCATACTGATTTCAGGAAATTATCTGTGGCCAAGGTTGTTTTGTTATTTTTGTTAGCATGTGACTCACGTCCTTCTGTCTTCCTTCCTTCAGTTAGTTCTAAACAAGCTTAAAGGAAAAGATCAAAGGATTTAGTCTATGCAGCCATGACAACAATTAAAAAAATAAATCTATAAACATTGATATTAAAAGAATCATTATTTAACCCATAATTTTGTATTTTGTGCATATGTACTATGTGTAACCAAAGTATTCTGTGAGCAATCCCAGGCTTAAAGATTGTTATCTTTTAAAATTGAAATTTGTAGGTTGAGGTTGTTAATACCACCTTTCTTAATGTGGAAGCCCACATTAATCACATTTTTGGGGGGCTCAGCTCTTGTATCCCTTGGCTAACATTCTGTACAAATTCAGTATAAGTGAGAAAGGTGGAGTCAATATATGCTTTAGAAAATCTCTTCACTAGACAGTATACCTGAGATAACCTGAGGACTCACAGATATATCTCTATAGAGTAGAAAATACAATTTTTTAATACAGACATTTGTACCATTTAGACACAGACCAAGAATCTAGAAGACATTCCATAAGTAAATTATATATACTACTAACTAGCATGGAACATGATATTGATTAAATCTGTTATAACTCTGGGGCTATGAAATAATTAGGAGAATCTGAACAGTTACTTAAAAATGGGAAGTCAATCATACTATGAAGAAAATAAATTAAAGTTTATAGTTTAAAAATAACAAAATAACAACTTCAAGGATGCTGGTCATCCAATGGAAAGAGTAAGGGAAGAAGACAAATGTGGTTGTGGATCCCCTTGGCCACTTGTCTGTGTAGTTGGACAAGTTAACCTCATTCAGCTTCAGCTTTCTTATTGATAAAATAGAGAGAACAATAACCATTTCATTGAATTGTTTTAATTTTCATGAGAGTGTATGGGTGTATGTATGTGTGTGTGTGTGTGTGTGTGTGTATATATTTCTAGTTCTTTGCTGTTTAAAGAAGTTCCAGACCAGTAGTATGGGCGTTATCTCGAACCTGGTTAGAAGCACAGAATCTCAGCCCCACCTAGACTTACGGAATCAGAATATGCATTTTAACATGACCTTGTCTTTAACAAGACAAGGAATCCAGGAGATTCCTTTGTACATAAAGTATAAGAAGCACTGCCCAGTCTAGCACAGAGCCTAGCATAGGGTTTTGCTCCATTAATGTAGTTTTCTTCTTTTCAAATGAAATGAGTTTTAACACATGAACTTGCCTTCCCCCTCACCCCGCCAGCAACAACTATAATTACAAAATATGAGATTGGCATATCTTCTCATTTGACTGTGTTTCTGGTAATTTTTCCATACAGAATATATGTTTGGTATTCCCTCCTCTTTTTCATTATGTGCGCTTACTTCTTGAAACAGGATGCTAAAATTGAGTTTTGAACAAGACACTAAGAGAAAATAGATGTGAATTTTCAAAGACAGATCCTAAATGTAGAATTCACCACTTCCAAAACTCTTGGGCGCTCTACCAGTTGGAGGATATAGAACTTAATCAGAGTGTGGGTCACAGGAGTAGATTTTGGGCAGAAGATCCATTTTTGGAGAAAGCTATGCTGTGAGCCATACCCCTTTGGTGGCAAAGTACCTGCTTCCCTTCATCAAACCTGATGGTGAGGAGACATCCATGAGGACTTCGGAAGCTTAATACATGACTCCTAATCGAGGCATTTTATGGTTTGGATGCCACCAGGTATTTTTAGAGAACAAAACAATGCTAGCTGCTGTGTTGGTAATGGATCCAATAGAAGAGGCAATGTTGGAATTTTCCTGTACTTCTATAGTTTGCTGGGGTAAGGGATGTGTAAGTGTTTGCCGAGGACCCAGTGTCGTGCTGAAAAACTGATCCTCCAAAAAAACCCCCAAAATTAAAGAAATGCTTCCCCAACTCCCAATCTGTAGCATTTGTTTCTGTGGTGTAAATATCAGCATTATGACAAATTTCAAGCTATCAAGATGGCATCACTGGACATGGAGTAGGAAAGAAATGAGCATAATCTGCTCTTGTGAGCCTATAGAAGCTGGCTTCAGTTTACCACTGCAAGGACAGAGAAGGGGGAGGTGGGGCAGGGAGAGAAAGAGAGAGACAAACTGGCAAGAGGTTGTATTGGGTGGGGATTTCACCATCTATAGGATGGAGAGTTCATGACCATTTGGAACAAGGGTATACCCTCTCAGAGCAAAGAAAAATGCAGTTGGAGCAGCTAATCAAAGACTGTTTGAAGACTCCATCAAAATACAATTTGAGAGAGTCAGCTTTAAAAATCTGCAGATCCAGAGGGTGTGAAGCCTGGTAACAGTGAGGGGGCCCAGTATAATCTTACCTGTTGTCTTTCCTTACCATCAATCCTTAGAAGGATCAAAAACAGGCCAGTGGACTGAGAGAAGCAAGCCCAACCTGGTGGAGAAAGGAAGACTTAATGTTAAACCCAGCTGAAAATTTTGATTACTGTCTCAGACTACACATTCTAATTACTACATTGAGTTTGTGATTGTCTTATACTGAAGGTAGGGCTGTTGACTATCTAAGAGTGAGCCTGGGAGTTTTCATCTGATGGTAGAGGAAACCACCCTACCGAATAAAGTTTAGAGGATAATTGTGGGAATAAAAACAAATTTTTATTTCAATTAAGTCATGAATTATGCTAGTTCAATATCTCAGTTACACACATATCTTCAAGTTTCAGCCTCTAGCTTGAGACTTAACCTATAGGTCAAACTTCATCTCACGCTCAGCGCTCCCTGGCATTGCCTTAACAATTCAGATGGGTTTTATAGCATGTGTACAGTAAATCTTTAATACGTTCTCATGAGCTCTTGATTTTTTTTTGGATTCCTGAATGAATGTTATCCTCCTAAGATTAGAGATTATTTCTTCTACTGTGTAACTTTCTCTTCTCCACTAAAACCTTCTAACCCTCATTTCCTGGTAAAGGATGTGGCTGACAACTGCTGGTTTAAAAAAATGGCATTAAAATTTATTTTCAGTCATTTTTTTTCCTTATTAAAGCAGAAATGATTTAAAAGGTACATGAAAAGAGGAGAAATATAAATTTCTTTTTACTTAATTCTTTATGGCAAATTTGGCTTTTAGCATGGGGCATATTACAGGGAAAAATGAGACTATTTTAAACTTTCTTTCTGTGTTGTATTCTTGAAAATGGCATGTTTGCAATCGACATGGCTACTGAAAATAAAACTTAGAAATTAATACTTTTTGGGTTTATAAATTGTAACGTTTCATTTGAGTGGTGTCTAATTTCACCATATCCTCCAAATGAGCAAGGAAGTTTCAGGTCCATAATGATGGAAAGTAAGGTTAATGGTAAAAAGACATTTTTATAGAAATACTACATCTTAAATGTATTTAACCATATTTGGTATTAGAGATTTAATGTTCTTTTACCAAACTTATATTTATGGTAAATTTTTTTATGTTATGAAATGTTAGAATTTCTTAAAGGTATGACAGGTCAAGTTGCCTCCACCATAGTACCAAGAGAAGTGCTCTGTGCCCAGCCTCCCATAATAGTAGTGCTCTGCAATGTTGAATAATATTCTCTTATTTCTTCTATAAATATAGTAAAATGAAAATTTATATATATATATTGCATGTATATGTATATATATAGAAATAAAAATTATCTCCCAACATAATAGCTGTCTCCACGATTCTTAGAAAGAAAACTAAAAATGTTACTTCAAGAGCTCTCTGAGTAGGAGGTTAGATCCCAGGAACTTTGGTATTGGCTGGCACCAAGGTTCAGGGAAAACGCAGACAATGACTGTACCTAAGACAGAACAGGAAAGAATTACTTACTTCTTCAGAGAAGGAAAGAGGAGATGAGAGAATGTATAGAAAGAAGGATGGAGAGAAAAACCAACTAGATGAAGATAACTGAGATTACATAAAGTGCAAGGTCAATGACAATCCTTAATGGTGATATAATCACGGGAAATTTTAAGATGGATGACACATTATTTAATTTCAAGATGATTTTCTGGCTGGAATGTAAACTCTTTTCTGCCCTCTATTCCAGAAATCATTTAGCAGTCTACTATGCCTTCAGATTCTTACTGTGTTGTATTATTTATTTGTTTTGTGGAAAGCAAAGAGGAAGATACATATCAAGTTTGGGTTGGGATAGAAGAGAGACACCAAGTGTGAAAGCAGAATTCTAGATCAAGAAACCACAAAAATAAAGATTTTCATCTTCTCTCCCATGCCTTATTGAATTTGTTGAGAAACAGGGAGGATTTTTCATTTCCAAAATGCATGGACTTGTTTAGAGTGAAGTGCTAAGTCAAATTAGTGGGGTGTTGTGCAGCTGATATTTGGGTTACAGAAAAATCTATTATTGCCTACATTTACATTTTTGTTTGTGTTTTGACAGTTCTTTCTTTTGAAGAATACATCTAACAGACATGGTAAATCTCATGCATACATCACAGCAGCCTTTTTTCTTGAACATTCTTGAGGTCAAAGGATTAGGAAACAGTTTTCTTGCAGAAACCTTAGCCCACATAACATCTTGATTCATTGATTTGCATGGGAAAATATTTCAGCAGTAAATTAATGGCAATGAATAACTATACATGAGCTGCCTATATTATCAATATAGCAGAGTGCCTGACATCTGAATCTCTTCTGTACAACATCAATATCTTCATGTACAAAAAATTAGGTATCAAGGAGCCAGAAAAATGCAGTGTTACTGTGCAAGTCCAACAAAACTAAATTGTTCTAATATGTTAAAATAAATTATGCACTATGAAGGAAAAAAAGACAAGTTTTTTTCTTGTAAGCTACTCAATATTTTAAGGCTAAAAATGGACATTTTGGATTAAGTCTGCTTCTTTTCCATCTTCCTCAAAACTTTTTTTTTACATATATCTGTATTTTCACTTTGACATAGTCAATGTCATCCAGTATAAGTTAGAAAAAATAGGTTAATTGGAAACAAAGTATGGATAATTGGGTCTCTCAGGTGTTTAGTTAGAATATATGTGGAAGAATAACAAGTTGAGTACTTATATAGTAAAGAAAGAAATCTCAGCTTAAAAAATTATTTAAAAAATGTTAAACTCCACTCTACGTGGTAGAAGATAAAAATAGTCCTCAAAAGAAAAAACAGAGCAGTAGGTTAATTACCTTGAAATTTGGGGTGGAATTACCCTTGAACTATTTTAATTTGGTTCTCAGGATAGACTTAAATCAAGGAAACCATATATGTTGTATAAGGAAGTTTTAAGTAGGCCAAAAATTAACTAGTGGTATACAATTCATTTATTCCATATTCTGTTTTGTAGTATTTTTATATTACTAAATTGGAATCAACGTTTTTCTTTGAATAAGATTTATATTTTAATCTTTACTATTAGACTCTGAATTTTTTTAATAAAAAGATCAGGTAAATTCTCTATATTACTTTGAGACTCTATTACTTTTTAAAAATATTTCAATACTCTTTCTCAGTAATTAATACAATAAGTGAAATGAAAATGAGTAAGGATGTAGGAAAACTGATGGGTATTAACAGCCAACTAGGCCTAATTAACATTTATAAAGCATTCCACCAAACAAAGCAAGGTATATATATTTTTCAAGTGCCCATGCAAAATTTATCAAGATATAGTGTATATTGGATTATAAAATATGTCCTAATATATATAAAATAATTAGAAAATATATAAAAGGGTTAAAATCATGCAATTTGTTCTCTAATCACAACAATTAAATTGAAACAAATAGCCAAAAGATATCTGAAATATCTTCAAATATTTGGAAATTAAACAATACTTTTGATAAAAAACACAAGACCAACATTTAAAAAAAATCCCTAGTAGAATTAGAAAATACTAGAATCAAATGAACCCTAAAACACAACATATCAAAAGGTGTGGGATGTAGCTAAAGCAGTGCTTAGAAGAAAATTTATAGTTTTAAATGCTTATTAGAATAGAAAGAATTGTAAATTAAATTCTCTACCCCCCTACTTTAATAGTCTAAAAATAAAAGAGCTGTTTAAATCTAAAATAAGTAAAAGGAGGAAATAATAAAAAGCAAGATCAATTAATTTGAAATCAGGAAAACAAGAGAGAAAATAATGAAACAAAGCATATTCTTTGAAGAGATCAAAAAAGTTAAAAATCTAGGGAGACTGATAAAAATGAGAGAAGACATAAACTACTAATATCAGAACTTTTAAAAAGGGGAATCACTACAGAGCCTACAGACACAAGAAAGGATAACAAGAGGAAGCCAACAGTCCCCTTATATTGTAACCAGACAAAGACATACAGGAAAAGGAAACTGTAGGCCAACAGTCCTTATGAACATAGACACAAACACTCTTAAAGGTTCCAGCACTATGTAAATGCAATAATACACCATGACCAAGTAGGATTTATCTCAGAAATGCAAGATTGGCTTCACATTTGAAAATCAATCAATGCAGTTCACCTAACTAACAGATTATAGGTGAAAAAAACCCCAAAAGTTCATCTCAATAGATGCAGAAAAAGCGTTTGATAAAACTTAAAACCTATTTTTATAAAAATATCCAGAAAAGTTGTAATTAAAGGGGACTTCATCTATCTGATAAAGGCATTTGTGAAAAACCTATAGGTAACATCATTTTTAAAGGTGAAGGCTAGCTGCTTCCACCTCTAAGATCACAAACAAGGCAAAGATGCCAACTCTGACCACTTCTAGGCAAGATTTTACTGAAACACTTACCTGGTGCAATAAGGCAAAACAAAAACAAAAAACCTCAGCTTGAAAAGGATGAAGTAAAACTTTCTATTTGTAAAAAATATGACCAACTATGTAGAAAATCCAATGGAATGAAAAAGTGCTACTAAAACTAATAACTGATGTTAGCTACCTTTAAGCTGCAGTGGCAACTTACCGGAACTGAGACTTCAAAATAGAAATAACAGAATCAAGTTTATTTGGAGGCTGATTATCTGAACAGTACTTGTCCTTCTTCCTTTGAGCACCTATTTTTGACTATACTTTATCTCATGTGCATACCACAATTGAATTAATTTTATCTACATATAAAAGCTCAACAACCTGACTTCAACTCTTGTGTAGATTGTTAGCCAATAAAAATATTTGTTAGACAAAGTGATGTATATATTTTGAGTTTTTGAAATTTAATCCATGTAATACTAGGAATCCCAGAAATGGTAGTTAATTCACATTTATATTTTGAGGGGTAATACAGAGGGGACATTGTTCATTGCAGGTGGAGTTATTTTCTGATAATGAAAGCTATCATTTCCCTGATTTTAGAAACGTAGAACAAGCATTATTTTTGGTATAAGAATCAACATATTGGTATTATTTTTCACAAAGTGGCATTTTTACTTACTACTTCGGCCAATGTCAGATCTTTGAGCTAATTATACACTTAAAACACACATCTTGGGGAACACAGCATAACCAACAGAAAAATGTCTTAATTGCTTAGTTGCATTGATATTTGTTTATTTCCATCATAACTCAAATACAGCATTTTCAAAGAGACTAAATTCCAAACATCTGTGGACGTTCTCTGCATCCATTTCTGAAAATAATCACTGTGCATCTACAGTTTACAACTATTGGCATGGAGTCTGATTCTCCCACTATTTATATGTTGTAAATCTGCCAAGCTGCCTTAGCATACACGAATCGTCAGTATTTGAAGGGATAAAGAATTAAAGATGAGAGTTAGTGGTTAGAAATTGGTAGAGAGTTAAGAGCTTTCTTGTTGGAATGAGATAAAGAATTTTAGAACCTGTCAACAAAAAAAGAGTCAGTTTGGTGCTTCGTCATTTAATTGCTCCTACTTTGTAGAACATCCATGTACCCAAGAAAATATGAATCAAGTTTAAAGGCAAAGAATTGAGAGTATGGTAGCAGTTTATAAATATTCACAGGGCATAAATGTCATGAAAACATAGAACTTGAGAAAGAGCATGTCTTTAACATAGAACATTGCAAAAATGGTGGAACTTGAAGCAGAGCCATAAATTTAAGACCAATGAAAATGTAGTTCAAGTATTTAGAAGAAAATTTGTTTCATGAGTAATTATTTCTATTAATTATTTTGGTTTGAAATACAACAATATGTTAGAGAACATGGCATTTTCCTTGTGTACATCCCATGTCTTCTCAAACTCTTAAATTTTAAAGAGCTCTGGCCCATTTAGAGGTATAATAGCTAAGTGAAACAGACATTTGAGCCTCACAAAGCTAAACTATAGCAGATTAATTGGGCATCTAGCCATAAAATATTCCACATGGATAGAAAAGCTTTTTGGAGATATAGTTTCGGTGCTATTGTCAGTAAGACACTGGAATGTTTACAGAAGGGGACAGTGGCATTTTAAAATGCTTGATAACTAGATAAAGCCTGTGTTGTTATGTATAACATAAGGAAATAAATAAGGCATTATTATTTATTTATTTATTTATTTTTGAGGAAGATTAGCCCTGAGCTAACATCTGTTAACAATCCTCCTCTTTTTGCTGAGGAAGACTGGCCCTGAGCTAACATCCGTGCCCATCTGCCTCCACTTTATATGTGGGACGCCTATCACAGCATGGCTTGCCAAGCAGTGCCATGTCCGCACCCGTGATCCGAACCTGCGAACCCCGGGCCGCCAAAGTGGAACGTGCGCACTTAACCACTGAGCCACTGGGCCGGCCCCTGAGGCATTATTTTTACACACCATCAGAAATACCTGTCAGCATGTGCCTTTATTAAAAGGCTTTTTTGTGTCTTCACTTTTCTTGAGTTGTTAATAATTTATTTATGTGCCTTTTTTTTCAATAGACTTGAAGCTCCCTATGGTGAACCATTACTCCCCTGAGATTGCTTATTACTCTAGCTCAAAAAATCATGGAGCAAGTCAATGAGCCACCAGAATAAAAATACTACTAGAACTTACATGTGTCTACCTACAAGCTATTTCTCTCATGTCACACTAGAAGTCATAGCTACAGCCAATGTTAGTTACAAGCTCCATAAAATATTCTACCCTGAGCAGTCAGATTAAAGAGGAAGCCTGCATCATTCAGTGTTAATTCAGCCATGTGTGGATTCTGTAACTGTATTTAGCTACTTTCATTTTTCTATGAAATTGAAGTTAAAATGAAATTGATATGCGGAAAGCATTCTGTAGATTCCTTTAGAAGAATGGATATGTCTTTAAGTCGCTAAATATGAAGGGTTAGGCCTCTTCATTTTTTCAACATTATCTTGTATAATTTCTCTCTTAAAAAGTCATATGATTTGCAGTGTTTTTGAGATACCGTTAAATGGTAATCTTGCTAGTACATGGGATCTAGAGAATTTAGAATTGTAAGCCAGCATTTTAAATAATATTTTAATGACAAATAACTGTGCAAGCCACCTGACAGTTTTGGATGGCAATACTATCTTATCAAAATCCCACTGATCAGTTTCCCTGAAACAGGTGTGCACGAGCTGCTGCTGGCAAATCTAATCTGCCAGGTTGGTAATAAAATTCTGTTGGAACACAGCTATGCCTGTTCACTTAGGTATTGCCTACGGTTGCTTTCATGTTACAATGGTAGAGTTGAGTAGTTGCAACAGAGACAGTATTGCCTGCAAAGCCTAAAATGTTATGTGGCCTTTTACAGAAAACACTTGCCAACTTCTGCTCTAAAACAACATTAGAGTATTAGTCCTTTAAGTTGTAAACTAAGGAAAGAAGTGGACTTACGACAACCTTTAAAGTTTAATGTTTGGATTCCATTTCTGCCTTACCCATTCTTGCACTGATTTTTTAAAATGCAAATTTTATAGATGCGTTAATAGTCGGATCTTATGTTAAGCTCTCATAACTTGCTCCATTTTCAAATTCTGTTCCTGTAATCAATGCTAAGAGTAGTTAAATGAAAGCTGAAAGCAGGCTTACAAGGCAGAATTTTCATGGTGAAAGAGTAAAGTAATAGTGTAATTGCACCAGAAACCTCCTTGATCCTAATATAAAACGTCCAAGAGAGTGTCGAAACTGCTGTCAAGAAGTCAGAACAGGTGCCAGCCTGGTGGCGTAGTGGTTAAGTTTGCATGCTCCACTTCGGTGGCCTGGGATTCATGGGTTTGGATCTTAGGTGCAGACCTACACACTGCTCATTAAGCTGTGCTGTGGCAGTGTTCCACATACAAAATGGAGGAAGATTGGCACAGATGTTAGTGCAGTGACAATCCTCCTCAAGCAAAAAGAGGAAGATTGGCAACAGATGTTAGCTCAGGGCCAATCTCACTAACAAAAAAACAAAAGAAGTCAGAACAAAATTCACTGAACATCCAAAGGTAGTTTGTTGAGAGTCTCTTGATCCACCACAGCATCTCTACCCTTAAAACCTGGGCAAGTCTGTGTCCAGACTTGGAAGTGGCTTTAGTAAAGTTCAGATTGAACGAGAAATTGTCATTTTCTGGCCTAGGAAATACATCAAAAATGGTAGTAAGCAAAGAGAAGTTCATGATTAAGCCTTCTGTAACCTATTTTTTTTTTAAAGATTGACACCTGAGCGAACCACTGTTGCCAATCATTTTTTTTTATTCTCCCCAAAGCCCCCCAGTATACAGTTGTGTATTCTAGTTGTGGGTCCTTCTGGTTGTGCTATATGGGACACCACCTCAGCGTGGCCTGACAAGCCACGCCATGTCTGTGCCCAGGATCCGAACCGGCAAAACCCTGGGCCCCCAAAGCAGAGCATGCGAACTTAACCACTCGGCCACGGGGCTGGCCCCTGTAACCTATTTTTCTTGATTTAACTTGATTGAACTTTATGTTAGTTACCATACAATTTGTTATATTTCTAAATCTCATTGGCTAAATGGATTTCTAGTTAATTCATATAGTCACCCCTAGGAAAATGGCCTATAATAAACCCAAATCATATAAATCATCTATGTGTGGTAGTTTTGGAAAATGCCGTTAAATATTCTATTCTAATTTTTTTAAAGAAGTCAATGACTTGATATCAATCTGAACTGATATGAGACATCAAAATAATCTTCATATGCCTTTGTAAGACAGGCTTACTATTAAGAAATACAAAGTCATTTTTTTAAAAAATAGAAACCAAAGCAGAAAGTTCAGTTTTGAAATGCGTGGGAGCTTAGTGTCTTGCAGCACGTACTGCAAGGACTGTTACAGTGAAGTACATGGCCCAACCACAGCAAGCTCATAGAACTCTATGGATTGTAGGGTTTTTATTGACATGATTCATGATTTTATTGTATCCTTTTAATGTCCCTTTTTTATTTTTAAAAATCTTCCAGGTCTACTTTGTTATTATATTGTATTTCATGCACTCTTGAAAGCTGTCTATAATTTTGGGAAAAAGGTGAGAAATAAATTCTTAAGTGAAGTAAAAATCATTTAAAAAATATCCCGATTTGCTAGGTTTTCATTCATAAAGCCAGAAAAGTAAAGAAACTCAAAACAAAGATACAATAGAATCAATTTCTTATTGGCAAATTGTTTTAGATAGGTTAATATGATAAGGCCTTTGCATTTAAAACCCTACTTCTCTGGGTTATAAGAAATGGAAAATATCACTTGTAATATTAATTAATTATTTAATATTCAATTAATTTAATTAATATTATTTAACTAATATTAATATTAAGTGCTCATCATACACCAAACACATGATACATACGTTACAACCATTATCTTATTTAATTGTCCCAAGAACACTATTATTCCAATATTATAAATGGAGAAATTGAAGTTCACAGCAATTAATATCATAAAAAATTGAGAAATAGGATTCACTTTTCCAAAGTTTTCAGAGAGGCTGCAGCTCTGCATCAGTAGCTATGGCTTAAATTACCCCACCAGCATTCAGGAGATCTAGCTTTTCTTTTAAACCACGTTAATGTACACCTGACAAATCTCTAGTGGGGGCATCCTTTCGTTCCCAAACCGACATCTCTGTTATGGACGTTGTGATTATTTTAACTTAAAAATTTTGCATGTAAATTTACAAGTGAGACAGATCTATTCTCATAGAGATTTATAATCTCTAAGAGGTTAGTATTAAAATAATGCTGTCTTTATAAAATGATTTGGGAATATTTCCTTTTTAACGATCTGAAGTGATTTAAATGACATTTGAATTGTCTCTTTTTACTTTTTGAAGCAGAGATGGAACTAAGTCATAAAACCAAGTGGTCCTGGTATCTTTTTAAAAGAGGGACTTCAACAAGTATTATAATATCTTTTTGGTAATGGTAAATTCATGCTTTCTGCTGCTTCTTGGGATAAATTTTGTGTTTTATACTTTTGAGAATATATATTGAAAATAATATGAAAATGATAATATGACTAACTTTTACTCTAAGAACTTAATATCAGGAAACCTATCAATATAATTCATTACAATAAACAAAGGATAAAAATCCAAATGTCATAGAGTACATACTTGTGGAAGTAACTGTTGGCTATCCTCACACCTGTTCATATCTTCAATGATATTAAAAATCCCAATTTCAGCTGGGTACGTGATTTCTAGAATAAAGAATGTATTTCCAACTTTCATTTTGTGTTTCTGCAAGTAAGGACCTTGGAAGTTGCCACTCCATCCTGATAAGTAATAGACTGAAACATTAACGACTCTGCTTGGATCTGTAAGAGAGGGGAGAATAAAGGGCAAACCACTGCCCCCAGGTTGGAGAGTCAGGCAAATGAATACAGGGTGTCCCTGCTACCTGAGCGGAGACTCACAAGCAGAAAAGGCTGTAGGAACCAGTGTGGGTGAGAAAGCTTGAACCGTAATTGATGAATTGCTGGAGGCTCAGTGTGGACAACTCAAAGAGTTAAACACTCCAAGTGGATCCGGGCACAGGCATGCCTCCACTTTTGTGAGATTTACCTCCAGGAGCTAACCAGCTTCCCATGGAAAATATTGGAGAAAAATCTCGTCATGCATTTGGCACGGGGAGGAAAAAGGAACCATTTTGAAATACACCAGAGCACTGTGTTCTTCTTAAGAAGGCCTGCATTCAGGAAACTGGTTAACTGGAGCCTAACTGGCCTGGGGGAAGGGAAATATCCAACTTCGGCCTACTCTAGCCATCCTGTCTCACCTAAGGGGGAGAAAATACACAGAAACACTGGGAAGTTCACAGTCCAGGGGCACAGGCTCACTAAGAGACGGAGAGCTAATCAAAGGAGGATAGACTTCTTCCCCTCCCCCCACACCTCACCACCACATCACTAAAGGCCTATTTACAACAGTTCCTTTTACCTGGTACATCATGTCTAGCTATGAAGAAAAAGTTACAAGGCATGCCAAAAGGCAGAAAACACAATTAGAAGAGACAGTGCAAGCATCAGAACCAGACATGGCAGGGATGTTGGAATTACCAGGTTGGGAATTTAAAATAATTATAATTAATATGCTGAGGGCTCTACTGGATGAAGCAGCATGTAAGAACAGATGGACAATATAAGCAAAGAGATGGAAATTCTAAGAAAGAACCAAAAAGGAATGCTAGAGAGAAAAAAAACTGTAATCGAAATGATGAATGACTTTGATGGGTTACTTAGTAGGGTGGACACAGCTGAGGAAAGAATCTCTGAACTAGAGGATATATCAACAGAAAAGCAAAGGAAACAAAGATTGAAAAGCAGCATAGAACATCCAAGGCCTGGGGGGCAACTACAAAAGCTGTAAAATATATGTAATGAGAATACCAGAGGAAAAGAGAGACAGGAACAGAAGAAGTATTTGAAACAACAATGACTGAGAATTTTCTCCTAAATTAATGCCAGACACCAAACCATAGATCAAGGAAGCTCAGAGAACATAAAGCGGAATAAATGCTAAAAACTACATTTAATCATATCATTTCAACCTACAGAAAATCAAAGAGAAAAGTCCTAAAGAAGCTGCAGGAAAAAAACACCTTACCTATGGAGGAATAAAGATAAGAATAATATCTAACTTCTTCTCAGAAACCATGCAAATAAGAAGAGTGGAGTGAAATATTCAACAGTGTTGAGAGAAAAAAACCCCACCAATCTAGAATTCCATGAAATTATCCTTCGAAAGTGAACGAGAAATAGAGACTTTCTCAGACAAACAAAAACTGAGGGCATTTGTTGCCTGTAGACCTACCTTGCAAGAAACGTCAATTTTTTTTAGAGAGAAGAAAAATAGTATGTCGGGAACTCAGATCTACATAAAGTGAGGAAGAGCACTGAAGAAGGAATATGCAAAGGTAAAAAAAAAAAAATTGTTTTTCTTATTCTTAATTAATCCAACAGATAACAGTTTGTTCAAAATAATACCAACAATTTATTCGACTATGTATGCTTATGTAGATCTTGTGTGAATCTGTATATGCATATATATATGGTTATGTAAGCCTATATAAGTGAAATGAAGGATAGCAATGATACAAGGAACAGGTAAGAGAAATTAGGATTATTTTGTACTTCTAAGGACTCTACCTGTGAATTGGTATAGTACTATTTGTAAATGGATTTGGGTTAGCCATAAATGTATATGGCAAACTTTAGAACAACCATTGAAAAAACAGTAAAAAAAAAAAAATTGATATGGTGAGCAAGGGGAGAAAATGGAATCCTATAAAATGCTCATTTGAAATCAGAAAAGGCAGAAAAAAAGAGTGAAAGACTGTATTTCCCAGGCTTCCATGCATTTAGGCACAGCCATATGACTAATTTCTGATCAATGTAATGCAAGCAAAAGTAGTGTGTGCATCTTTTGGCAAGGTTTGTCACAGGAAGGGGACCTGCCCTTTATTTTTCTATTTTCTACTTCCTTCTGCCTGGAATTACAATGTGCTGATTGGCCCTGAGGCAGCCACGGCAGCACCAGCTACTTGTTGAGGTGGCAGAAGAACAGGAGAGAATGAGCCTGAGTCCAAATGATTGTAGATCTGTCATACCAGTCCTTGAGCTACTACCTTTATGCAACAGAGAAAAGTTCTATACCTTTTCATCCACTGTGACTTTGTCATCTGCTCTTCACAGCTGAACTTGACCTGATAGAATACAATGCAGAAAAAGGACTGTAGGACTGTAGTTCCACGGCTCTTAGGAAAAAGTACTCAAAGTAAGGGATAAAAATAGTTTACTTCGATGAAATAAAGTCCATTCCCCAGAAACCAACAGCCAACATCTTTCTACATGGTGAAATACTAAAATATACTTCAGTTAAAATCAGGGACTTGATAGTTTGACAGCTATTGCCATTGTATTGGTGGACCTAGCAAATGTAACAAAACATTGAGAAATAAGATCTAAAACTTCTATTTTTTGCTGATATTATATATTTATAAAGAAACACCACTGGAAAATAAATATATTTGGTAAGGATGGATACAGGATGAATATAAGCAAAACTAGTAGTTTTTTTTTAATGTGCTAGCAATAAAAATGTGGAAATGAAATGGGAAAACATTTTATTCACAATAGCGATGAAAACTATAAAAATATTTAGCAGTAACTTAACCAGAAAGGTTCAGAGCCAGTCGTGTAGAATTTTATTAAGGGTCATAAAGAAATCTTAATTAGTAGAAGGCATACTATATTCTTGGATAGGAATACTTATTGGTAACATAAAAATATCATAGTTATATTGATATAAGTATGTAAACAGAATGTAGTTCCTATTAGAATCCCAACATAGTTTTCTGTAACAAATTGCATAAAATTATTTTTTTTAACTTATGTGGAAAAATACCCAAGAATAGCCAGTAATATTTTGGAAAAAGAGAAAAATAATAATCATAATGGCAGGGGAGTTGCCTTACCAGATACTAGAATACAGAATAGAACTGCCTATGAAATCAATGTGGTTTTGGCATCAACATAGAAAAATAAATCAGTGTAACAGAACAAAGAATCAAGCAGAAGTCCCCTTTATATGTAGAAACGCATTTTAATTCAGAGGGAAATATATGGTTTATGTAGTTGTGCTATACACTGACTCTCCTCCTGAAATAAAATAAAGTAGGACCCCTCATTTCCATCTGTCCCATACCATGAAGAACTTGAGCTCATTTTTGTGAATAACACTAGCCCACATTTTCAAGCTCTATCCACATGCCCATAAACATCAAATTCTTGGCTGCCTTTTGTGTTTAAGGGGTACGTGCTCTGACAGTCTTGTCTGCCCTCAGAGAGATGGACTCAGGGAAGATGCCCTCACATAGCCCATTTGGGCAGGAATTCTGAGATCCTAATGCCAGCAGCACAGTCCAGATTGGGGTCGGGGGAGGCACATGGACTCAGAATGGGCATGACTCTTTGGCTCTTTGGCCTGCTCGCCCCATTAGGAAGCACATGGCCAGGGAACGGCCAGATTAGTGCCTTCTAAGAGGTGTGGACTAGGGCAGGATATCTCTTGCCTAGGTCATAGTTCAGTGTTGTCACCATATTATTTTTCCTTATGCCACCACAATTTTAACAACCTCTCCATCAACAAGGATCTAGGAATATAGACAACTTGCAATAGAATTTCCTAAAATGGAAATGTATCATGATCAAGAAATAAATCATCATTTATATTTTGGGATCATTTGTTACAGCAGCATAATCAACATGTATATGATGTCCATGTGTGTGTGCACATGTGTGTATATATGTTTATGAGCAGATATATAAACATGGCAGTTTATCAACTAGTTTGTTAACATGGGTTACTGGTCAGGAATGATGTGTACAGAGGTTGGGAGAAAAGAATGAAATGGGAAGGGTAAGATAAAAAAGTGAAAAGAGGAAATAGTAAGACAACACACTAAATTTTAAGAAAAGCATATAGGATATAATGTCATTTATCTACAATGACATGTCTATGGGTATTTGTGCACAAGGAGATGCATGAAAAGGTTGGAAAGACGGGCACTGAATGTTGTTTTTTTGTTTTAGATTGGCACCTGAGCTAACGTCTTCTTTTCTTTCGCTAGCCTTCTTTGTTCCCCGCTTCTCCTCCCCAAAGCCCCACAGTACATAATTGTATATTCTAGTTGTGAGTGCCTCTGGTTGTGCTACGTGGTACACTGCCTCACCATGGCTTGCTGAGTGGTACCATGTCCGCATCTAAGATCCGAACCGGTGAAACCCTGGGCCACTGAAGCAGACCGTGCAAACTTAACTACTTTGCCACAGGGCTGACCCTGGCACTAATGTTAATGGTGAGCATTTCAGGGTGGGATACCAAGTGATGTCTTACTTAGAGCTTTATGTCATTTGAATTTTTAAAATGATCATGTTATTTAAGAGCAAGAGAAAAACAATGAAGACATTTTCTTTATAGAAGGATAAAAAGATTAATCTGTGAGAATGTGAGCCAGTTTCTCTCGAATTGAACTGCCTAACTTCCTTCTGGTCCCAATGACTGTAACCTTCTTTCTTCTGTAAACTGTGGTTTGTTCCCAGAATTTACCTAGAATCCAACAGTTTTGCAGAACAGAAATCATGAGGTTTTCTCACGGTTTCCTTAAATGGACTGGCTAATTTATGAGAGAAGATCAGTGTAATTCAGGTATTCTTGTGTGCTGTCCATAGAGGCACATTATCTTTATGCTAAGGGTGTATTTTTGGCTTGTAGGTTGGTTCAGTTACCTAGCATAAAGGGTTCATGACAGGAGTCGGACTCTCCTTTCAGACTGATTTCACAATCAAAAGATTTATCTAGGGAGGAAATTTAGGAATCATCTGTAGAGATCTGGAAGAGATGTTATAAAACTCAAAACAGGAAAAAATATCTTTCAACATTCCTTTCTTAGGGCCTAGACCGACCTCCCAGATGCCTCCTTTTAGCCAATGTTTCTGCTTGCCGTTTATAAATGTTGGGTAACATTCAAAAGAAAATAAGAACTATCTTTTAAAGTAGATGATAAAAATAATCAAGATAACATAATAAAACAGTAAGATAAGGTGGCATAAAATAAGCACTATAAAGTGGCAAAAATAAAAGTCAAGAATTAATAAAATATGATGAAAGTTAGAGATGAGACAATAAAAACTAGGAACTAAAAGATTAAAGAAAATAAAATGTAGAGTTAAAAAGCAAATGATATTACCTAGGAGAGCAAATGAAATGAAGTCATAAAATAGAATATGTAAGTTAGCTTAGAGAATATAATAAAAATGATTAGAATCATAAATGAGGACAACATCCAGGGATTAACTGGGACTCATTGGTCTGGGGTCACTGTGAACAGTCCCTGAGCTTCATGCTGAATTCTTCTTCCTAGGCTAGAATGTGTTGGCGGAGATTTCTGGTCTTTAAGACTCCCAGATGGATGATTTCAGGAGAGCGGAGCCCTGAGGTTTTGGCCGTGAAGCTCCCCTCTTGTATTTTCCCTATCATGACCCCACCCATCACTTCCAGGCAGACGGAGTTGACCCTGAGAGCTCCCCAAACATATGACTGATGCAATCTTTATTTGAACACATACTCAAATATTTGCATTTCTTTGTACTAGTTTCTTTGGGGAAAGGGAAAGACTAAAGTGAAACAAACAGCAAAAGCCCCTAAATTTTAGTTAGCCCTTACTCCCATTTTCAAGAGAAATCACTCTACACATTAGATCCTCCCAATTTGTAAAGCTGGTTTAGATCACTTTTGTGCTAGGACCAATTCATATTACAAAATCCTAATGTTTATTTCATTTCACATTTATGAAGTTTTCTTCTCATTATTGGCTATATAATACAGGTGGTGCAGACTGGTTTGGGTCTCAAAAATCTATGAATAATTTTACCAAGGCTGGAATTCATCAGTTTTCCTTTTAGTTCTCTGAACAAATAAAAGCAAACTTTTCTTGAACGGAATTGATATCACTGAGATATGAACAATGAACAAAGAAAAGCCCAGCTTTTCCTTGCTTGGAATAACTTGAGATCATTTTATTTGATGAACCTGCAATGATTATATCATAGGCAAAATGATTTGAATTAAGCAAATGTCCTTGAATAAAATTTCACCTTGCCTTGATTCCCATTTGACTAAATCTGTTGTGGTAAACCTACGTGTTGTGTATAAACAGTACCACATGCATGTAGTCTCCAGAAACAGGCAACAGATGGTAGACATCATATTGAAAGTGACACACAGAACAATTGTGGTTTAGAAAGATCTTGAAATCTGGGCAAAATTGATAAGGCCTGTTGCTTAGTAGGAGAAGGTCAGGAAGGAGGCTATCTGGAGAAGTAAGCATTGACTATTTTCTCCGATTCATTCATTTCTGAGTTAGTGACTGCCTTCTTTGAGGCAAGATTTCAGCAATATTGTCCACAATACGTCTTCAGAAGTAGTTACTCATTCAAGAACAACAGCAATTGTAGGATTGTCTCTTAAGGATTAGCTAAAGTTAATTATTTTAGTTTAACATTTCAAACCCAGGATGGGCTTATCTCAAAATAGTACAACTGGTTTAAACTGGTTTTGAGGTCTCAGTTCTAAGGGAAGCCGAGGTATTGGTGGACCTTCTGCAAGCTGAGAAAACAACAGGCATGGTGGTGCCACCATACAGACCCTGTGACAATATTGCCTGGCAGAGCTCCTGAGCTGCCCTAAAAGAGCCGCAGAACTCAGCATGTATTGAAGGGCCATCTGCACTGCCAGGGCCACTGGCATTCTTCCTATGTCATGACTCACTTTGCTGAGGTTAACATGGATTTCAGATGCTTCTGGATCAAGCATGCTTGAAAAACCACATGTATTCCTGATTCCCATGCACATTGGGAGATAGTAGTGTTAGAGTTTATTTTTAATTTCTCTCCATCACCAGTTCTTAACAGCATCATAATCATGGTGGTGGACTAACCAAGAGGGTCCCGTTCACCCATTTTATTGATCTCAGACAAAACAGCACATTTCCTACAGGAAGCATTTGGCTGTATAGCGTACTCAAAACTATTGTTTGTTCGGTACATCTTTGCCCAGCCTGCATTCAAGGATAATATTTAGTTTAACTGCTTTAAAAGCCTGGCCATGGTCTTTCCAAGCTAGGCTGCTCAGAGAACAACATCCCAGTGGATGCTCAGTCTTTGCCTACAAAACTTCCCTGTTTGCATTTTCTTCCACCTCTTAGATTCCCCGTTTTCCAATTCATCTTCCCTGGTCCTGCCTCTGTCAGCCCTAGTTACATGTTTTCCTGACTTGACTTTTGGTCCCAGAATTCAAGTCACATAGTCTATCTACAAAACAATAGTTGATATTGACCTCCTTCCCTCTTTTTCATATTGTGTAAATTCCCTATCTGTGTACTATTCTTACAGACAGTTCATTCCAGGCATGTCTCATTTGAAAGGCAGGCATTGGACAAGGCTAAGACCAAGAGAAAATTGGTGAAAATGGGTTAATCCAACATAAATTAGTTCAACTCAGTTCTAACTTTAACAAACCAGATTCAAAAGGATTCAAAGTAGGTTGAGCAGTTAAAACTTATCTTTTAACAACTATCACATTTCACATTGGAGATCCAATTTCTCTTCATCTAGTCTCAGTTCTAGTCAGCAGCCTGTTTAATACACAACAGGAATAAATTGGAAGAAGAATGTTTTCTTCTTTTGGCACCTTAAGATCTTGTAGCTGTAAAAGAATTATTTACTTAAAAATTTATCATATATATATCATCAATCTATTTTGAGCCTAAAATAGTAATTTCATTTCGAGAAACACCAGATAAAATAATTTGACCAGTCAAATACAAAGAGGTTTCCTGAAATCTTAGAAGAATAGAGATTGGAAAATACATACCACTTGCAACATTATTTCTTTGAATTTCTAAATTTAAAAGTAAAAACTTCCATGTCTGAGAATATGGAGACAGAAAGTAGCATAACTTTAAAATCAAATACAATTAAGGGAAATGGGGACAGAAAAGAGAATGTTGAAACTATGCAAACCATTTTCATTTGAAATGTAGCTCGTAAACTTCCAAGCTTTGACTTACACTTCTCAAAATATCTAATCAACACCACAAAGTATATATTTTTAGGTACAAAGTCGTTCCAAAGTCTAAAGAAAGGAGTCTTTTCCTATTAAAAGGATAAAAACTTACGGTGTAAAAGTCATTTTCCTTTCAAGCAGTGTTCATATCCAGGTTTTGTTTTGTTTTTTTAAAACTACCTAAATATCTTTTCATGCACCATGTTTTTTCAATCAGTCTTTGGCAATATATCTTAAATTTAGAATTGAAACTGTTCCATTGAAGCCTCCCAGAAAAGAGAAAATGAAAAATTAAGTGCTGATTTCAGGCTTATTGAAGTCTCTGCCTAAATCTGCTTTTGAGAATTAATAGTGCCAAAGTTATTTCATTTGTAACTTATTTACCATTTGGCTGAAATGGAAGAATAGAAATCATTATCTTATCACATCTTTGCTTCCAGGGCCAGCAATTTCCCTTAAGTGAATGCCTCCTAAAACAATTTTTTATAGGAAAGTGATGTTTGTATTAGAAAGCAGATATTCTCTTGGTCTCTACTGGCGATGTCTCTTCACACTTAATAGATGGATGATTTTAAACTTTGTGTTGTCCTTTGTGAAAAGCTTAGTTCTTTTGGTACTTCTTGTATACCATACAAAACAGTCAAGTTATTGTGCAACTCTTTGCTATTAAGATGTGGCCTAAGTAGTGAAAAATATATGATATCACCATATGAATCTAAGTGATTTGAGGGCAAATGCCTTGGGAAGAGGAAGAAAACTATATATTGTTGAATCAGAACATTAAGAGATGGAAAAGATCTTTGAGATCATGCAGTCTAAATTTATTTTAGTTAGAGTCAACAAAATTAAAATCTAGATAGTTTCGAGTTGTGCTCCAAATCCCACAGATTGTTTAAGGCAAGAATCAAGCCCAGCTTCCAGAGTCCTATCTGGAAATGAATAGAATAAATGTCGGCAGTATACTTTTAAGCAAAAAGGAATCTCTAAAGTTGTTCAGTTGCCCACAAGCACTGTCAGTCAAGCTGTATATTGTGAATATCATGATTCAGTTAGGACAAAAACCACTTTTCTGTTTTCATTTGAAGTTGGGCCACAAATTCTCAAACATGCAGTTGGCAGAAAGCAAAGTTTCCATCAAAGAATTGTGTTTTGTTTAGCTGATTTTTTCCCATCTGATCTGATGGCTGAGCCAGCCAATTTTGAACATGAAGGCAGTATTGGATAGCCCTAGGTGATAATGATAATAATTATTACACGTGATTTGTCAAGTTTACTACAGTTCTTGGAGTTTCATTTCTAGGATATGGCAGGCAGTAGTTTTCAACCTTGGGTGAACACTGGAATCATCTAGGGGACTTTGAAAATACAAATGTATGGGTGCAAACCACAGAGATTTTTATTTAATTGATTTGGGGTTTCCTTATGGGCATCAGATTTTATTTTGAAAGTTCTCTGGGTGATTCTAATGTAGCTGTAAGTTGGGAACCGCTGGGTGAGGAAATGTGGTTACCATCACTGTAGCTGATTGCAGGCCCTTGGAAATCTCAACTGCTGCTCCAGTCCTCTTAAGAATCCCTATTTCTGCTCTGTGTCTCAGAGCTAATGTGGTGGGCTACTGGGTTAGGGGTGTCAAAAGTAGGGGATGATTCCATTTCTCCTTTTGACCCTTAAGGACCCTGTTCCTGAGGAGTTCTTATTTAGATTCTAATATTCTCCTGTCCTAAGGTGGCCAAGTTGTGGGAATATAAATGCAAACCAAGTGTACCACCATAGTGGGTCAGAGTTCCCCACGCCATGCTGGTTTGCCATTAAGGGGCACACACATTGATATTCTCCAGGATACTTAAAGCCAGCAAAGCAGTACTGCGACACATCTTTTTAAAATTTCTTTTAGACTTTGAGCATAGTTTGATATTGTTTTGCATATTGTTGTTATTTTGCATGATTAAGGTAGTTAATCACATAAGTGACGAAAAGAAACAAAAATGGATAAGGTGACAAGGTGAAAGGACCTCCCAGCCAAAGTTATAAAAAGGGCTTGTTGAACTCTTTTCTATTCTGAAACTAACTTGAGTAATATTTCTGTTTGATTTGCAAAATATACCCTTCCAGTCTACTCTAATTTTATACTTGCTAACCTCCATATTAACCATGGTAAATAAGTATATCCCTGATACCAACTGTAAATCTCTCTGGATAAAGTTACCTGTGTGAGATGGAGCTCAGCTGTAAGTCAAAACCTACCTCTAGGACTTTTAATTTGCAGTTTGTACTGAAACCATGTTTTCTTTGGCTCATAGCATTTTATGTTGATGCCACTTCTTTCCTGTTGGGCTATCCCCAAGCTTCTGGCGCTGTCCCAGTTTTGGTTTCCAAGAGTGAGTATTATACATTCACATGGGCTGGTTTTCAGTTAGAGTATCCCAAGCATATCTTCCAAATTTGGGGAAAAACTACTTACCATTGTTTTTTTTTTTTTGGTATTAAGGTAATAACAATCAAGTAGTCACACATGTAATCATATTTATATGAATGATAAGGTAATTAATCACTTTCATAGGTTCTAACAGACCCAATGACCTATTTTTCTAACACTATTTTGTAATCCCCTTTTACTTGTCTGAAATGAAATTCATGGAATATACAAATCTTCTTATACATTTAATTTAAAATAATACTTATTACCATAATATAAAGGAACATGAAGAAGTATAAGGAAAGTGCTTCCTAATAAAATCTTATGGATGCCAATATGTAAATGCACAACCAGTATTTCACTATAAAATAATCATAGTCTCACACACATTTCCTGAAGGTGCCAGAATGACCAGTCTTGCCTCTGAGAGGCATTGCCTGTGACATGTCCTTCCCACTATGATGCTCAGTCTCAACCCTCCCAAATTACCCATCTTTTCGTTTTCAAACTATACTACTTTCCACCACTGTGTGCAGTTTTTCTTTTGGTGCAGAAACGGTATGACTTGTTGCTCCAGCTCCTTCTCCTAATGTTGGTAGACAGCCTGTAACGTTTCATTCTTATGCTGGTGTTTGATGCAAATGTATTCATACAGGTAAGGGAAAGGTTTTGATAGTTCGGAGTCATTTAAGATAATGGCCAGTGCCTGTTGAATACTTTAACTGTCTTCTAAAGGAAGGGCCATTACATTGCTTGGCCAAAGCCATGCTGTGGTAGGCATCCCACGTATAAAGTAGAGGAAGATGGACCTGGATGTTAGCTCAGGGCCAGTATTCCTCAGCAAAAAGAGGAAGATTGGCAGCAGTTAGCTCAGGGCTAATCTTCCTCAAAAAAAAAAGGAAAGGCCATTAAAAAAAATTTAAGTTCTTGACTTTTGCTGCTCTGGCTTAGTCTGAAGAAGCTGCGGATCTTGGTTCCTACGTGAAAGTTCCAGTTCCTTTCTTTTGCTAGGTTTCTGATTTGATAGCTCTGGCTGTAGCAGTTCTAGGCAGCCAAGTTTGTTAAAATTTTAACAATCTGTCCTCTTTGACAGAAGACAAACTGATCTGTTATAGATTGAAAGAAAATCCATTTGAGATCATGTGAATTACTTTTTTTTCCAAACTATTTCCTCATTATACATTTAAAGGTCACCAGTACACATCAGTGTTTCAGCTTTCTGGGAATTTATTCACTGCTGGTAACTTTAAATGAGGCCGCCCTGTGTTTTATAGTGGCTGGTATTTTTAAGTTGTGAGTTCTGAACTTCTAACTTAGAAGCAGAACAGAATAGCTTGGTTTCAACATTCTGAATCATGGCAAAGAGGTTTCATCTTCCCAAGATGACCATAGGAACCAGATGTAACATTGCCTCCTTCAGTAACCTACATTATCCTAAAGAGACTCATATTTTTGCCACATTGGGCTAAATCTGATAGGTGTAAGTTTCAGTTAAAACACTGCCAAGTTTCTGTTTGAACAGAATTAAACCATCTCTTTCAATAATTTATTTTTATTCTCTCTTTTGAAACACCATTGTTTGGATGGAAGAATAAAGGGTTATCAATAGGTTTCTCCACATGGTAGTATCATGTGTGGTTTCCATTTGCTTGATTAGACTTTGCCATATTTTAAAACTTGTCACTTTAGAGAAGATTTGTTTATTGTTAAAAATAAATCTACCACATGTTATTACAATTGTAATCAATATTGTTAATTTTTTTCAAGTACGTGTTTTATCATCGATTGTTCTGGGGAACGGTCTTAAGGAGGACATTTGCGAAGAGTCTGGTGCTTCTTACACTTTAAAATGCATAGAAATCACATGGGATGTTACTAAAATGTATAATCTCATTCAGTAAGTCTGAGGTGGAGTCTGAAATCCTGCATTAGCCTTACAAAGTCCTTGGTGATGCTGATGCTGCTGGTCGGATAACTGTTACACTTTGAACAGCAAGGACCTGACCAGTGGTTTCAAACTTTAGTCACATCACAGTCACCCGCAGGCTTGCTAAAGTGCAGACTGCTGCTCATCCTCCTTCCCTCTCCTCCAGGTTCTGATTTAGTAGGTCTGGGCTTGGGCCCGAGAATTTGCATTTCTGAACAAGTTCCCAGGTGATATGGATGCTGCTTGAAGAACTTTGTGATCTCTGCTGTAAGGCCCTGTTAATCAATGTCTGGTTCCCAGACAGCATCAGCATCACTTGAGAGCTTGTTAGGAATGCAGAGTCTTAGACCCCACTCCAGACCTCCTAAATCACAACTTGCGTTTTAACAAGATCCTCAGGTGATTTGTGCGTTAAAATTTGAGAAGCGCTACCTAGACAGTCTCGTAGTTCCTCTAAATCAGTGATTCTCAACTTTAGCCATCTGTTATAATCAACTGTGGAGCTTTTAAAAACCCTGATGCCCAGGTAATCCTGAGAATAATTCCATCAGAATCTCTGGGGCTGGGGCCGAGCCATCATTAGTTTCTAAAACTCCCCAGGGGATTCCGATGTGCAGTTGAACCTGAGGACCACACCGTAGATGAAAATGGAGAATGGAAAGGTAGTAATCTTGATGTTTGCCAACAGATGGAGGCTTGGAGGCACTCATTTTCCCTGCTGCCACCCTAGTAGACAACGTGCCGTGGGCTGTTGGGCCAACAGGAAACACTGTGGGCCAGAGCATTAAATTGCTTTGCTGCACTGGATTTTGGGAAGCCACGTACACATTTTGGCTCTGTTGCCTGGCCTCACTTAGCTCTAGCTTTGTCATACACAGACAGGAGCTAACTGTTCCCGTATTCTGCAATCTCTGGGCTAAGACCTTAGACGTATAGCCCATGGGCTTTTATGTTATTTTCCCCATACTTTCATTCAAAACGGGTATGTTCTGTTCTCTGTCAGATTTTAATGGGAACAGAAAGATCCTCAGCATGGATAGGACATATTAGGATGCAGATTAAGCTACTTTAGAGAGAGAAACAGTAAATAATTTAACAGATGTGAGAGATGATTTATGTAATAGATTAAGTAGAATAAAGTGTTGTCCTCGACAACGTATGGGTCGTTTTCCCTAAAAGCATACATTGGTTTTGCATGGGCATGTGAACTGGAACATTTGCTATTATAAGCCTATCCTAATATTCTCAAGCCTTTATACCTTTCCTAGGCTAGCCAAGGGTTTGTGGTTGATTGTTGATTTTGGAAAAAAAATCGTGCATTACTCACCTGTGAATAAGTGTTAGATTCTTATCATTTCTGAAGGTAATAAAGACTGCTTTTAATTCTGGATAATGTTTCTCAGTTTTATGTTCCAGGAAAGGGTGAACTTACCTTTCTACATATATACCACGGGAGTTAATGTATGCATAGGGGCTGTGACCTAGTTTGTTCCAGCAAGAGAAGCATAGCTTATGAAGAAGATGGATTTATTCTAAATCCCCCCTCAGAGAAAGAGTATGTTTGAAATATTTTCTTCCTTTGTAGCTTTGTCAGCTTTTTAATTTATTCAAATCTTTTTGAGTCAACTTTTATCACCTTGCAAGCTAAAAATTGCTGTAAGTTTACTACCTGTTGTCTGAATTTGGTTTCCTTCTACTCTTTCTATTTCCTTGCCCTAGTAAGGTAGGAACTATAGATCTTTGCTCCTCTTTGCTCTCCTGAGTCCAATCCCCAGAAGGCCTCTTCCAGTACCTCGTGTATGTCTTTCATGAGGTAGGTTGTCCCTGTTGGATGCTCTCCACCCTGGACTGGCTTTCCTGAGGGCAGCCGCACAAATACACACAGAGTTCCAGACATGTTTTGATTGAGGGCAGTTCACAACTTTCTTATTGGTTCCTAACATCTTTCCTGAATGTGCCCAGGGTTGTGTAGAGTTTTGTTTTTCTAGATTTCTTTTGTTGTACAGTTTGGATGTGTCAGGAATGAATTGATTTTTCCCAGGTCCAATATCATCACTCTGTAAAGATCAGAAGGATTATTTTTCCCTACCTCTATTACAGAGATCAGTCAAATTAACCAAATAATTACACAATGGTCCTTTCCCTGTGCCTGATGGGACACAGTCACAATTCCCTCAGAAAAGGAATGAAGTTGAGTGATTTCATAAGAGATGGATGAGTACGCAACACCATATTGTTAACTACAGGTAACATGTTGTACAGCAGATCTCTAGAGCTTACTCATCTAGCATAACTGAAACTTTATACCCATTGAACAACTCCCCATTTCCTCACCCCTCAGCCCCTGGAAACCACTGTTATATTCTCTACTTCTATGAGTTTGACTATTTTAGATGTCTCATAAGTGGAATCATGCAGTATTTGTCCTTCTGTGGCTGGCTTATTTCACATAGCATAATTTCCTCCAGGTTCATCCATGTTGTCGCAAATGGCAGGATTTCCTTCTTTTTAAAGGCTGAATAATATTACACTGTATGTATGTTACTACATTTGTTTGTCTCTTTATTTGTTGATGCATACTTGGTTTGTCTTCCTATCTTGGTTATTGTGAATAATGTTGCAATGAACATGGGATTGTAGATATCTCTTTGAGAGCCTGATTCAATTCTTTTGGATATATACCCAGAAGTGGGATTGCTGGATCATATGGTAGTTCTACTTTTGATTTTTGAGGAACCTCCGTACTATTTTCTATAGTCGCTGCAGGGCAGATGATCTCATGTTAAATGTTCTTACAACAAAAAACAAAAACAAAAGGACACAAGGAAACTTCAGGAGATGTTGGATACGTCTACTACCTTGATTATCATGGTATCATGGCATATATTTAAACTCATCAAATTGTACACATCAAATATGTGCAGTTCTTTCTATATCAACTATATCTCAGTATGGCTGTTAAAAAAGAGAGAGATGTACAGTCATGCATCACTTAATGACGGGAATACATTCTGAGAAAGGCGTCATTAGGTAATTTCATCATTGTGGGAACACCACAGAGTGTATTGACACAAACCTAGATGATATAGCCTACTACACATCTAGGCTATATGGTACTAATCTTTGGAACACCATCGTATATGAAGTCCGTTGTTGACCGAAACATCTTTATTAGGTTCATGACTGTATAAGTGATTTTGATGCATGATTTTGTGGCTAAGGATGAGAGAAGGGATGCAATGAATCTCAAAAGAGAAAGGGTCAAGTAGTTGAGGAAGATTGGATGCATGAGTGTTGCTACCACATTTCAATGAATAGTGGACCCCTGCTGGGGAAACTCTGCTCGTATTAAAAGCTAAGAGCATGGAACCAGCTGGTAATTACTTGGTTAAACACTCTTACCTCATATTATATAAGATGTTTCTCTGCCAGGCATAAAAATATAGGTCCTATCCTTAAACCATCATAAAACATTGCAGGGACACCATCACACTCAAGTTGAATACAAAATCCCCACCACAAATGTTATGGAGAAACTTACTGACTAAAACAAACAGTAAGCCATGGCATTCTTATTACATGGAGGACTCAAAAATAAAGGTCCTTAGGCAATCCTCCTTCTCTCCTTCATAGATGTTAGTAAATGTTTAACAATCATGTTCGGAGGTGGGAATGAGGAGACTGATTTGTAGCATTTGCTAATTTCTGTGATGTAAAGACTCGCATCATGACTGATTTCAAGCTATTGGATTGAGATGTTTATATCAGACTTTTGTAATTTAGCATGAGCTGGCCCAGGCCTAGCACACAACTGTATAGTAGGTACCAAAACATTTGTGATTTTTTGGGCTTCCAGATCTTATTTTCCTTTCATTTTCAAATGAAACAGAGATTTATTAGTAAGAGGATGTCCCAAGGAGATCTTTCCCCTGGCAGATGTTATCTTTGAATCTACTCCTGTACTGCTCTGGGTTTTTTTCAGGAGGGTTTTAGAAACATCTCAGAAATCTCCAGTCAGTGTATTTTCTCATCTGGCTGGCATTCCCAGAGTTCCTGCAAAACTCTGAGGGTGAAAAGCAAAGCAGCTCAGCTACATCTGATAGCATACTAAGGAGTCAAGGTGCAGAGCCTCAAACATAAGTCACGGTACAGAGAAAGTTTAGGGATGACTTAAAAGTCATCTGAAGCCATTTTTCTCAAAAAATTTATTTCTTCTTGTTAAATCCATGTATGTCCTTGGCTATTGAAAATAAACAAAAATGTCATGGCCTCCTAGAAATGTTATGTCCTCCACCTCCTGGTTGAGACCAAAAACCTATCTGTGAATATTGACCCAGTAGAGATTTTTGTCAATTTTCCAGTCTGTAGTTTCATTAGAAGAAGATTTTTTTTTTTTGCTTTTAAAACATTTATTACAATACTCAATGTGATTTTAAAAATATATATGCCTGCTCCCTCCAAACTCAGGATTCCAAAATGCTTAGGAAGGGATGGATAGCAATGTGACAGATTTCCACTGTATCTCTGTCTCTCATTGAGAAATTCTGATCTAAAGACTGAGCAACCTTCCACAGGTCACCTAATATAATAGCTGGTAGGGACAACACTTTCCTAATTGTAGAAACAAATGGAACAGCACCCTGTGGTTAACGAGACTTCATATTAAAAGTTTATAATATTTGATTTTATTCTTCTGAATGGCAAAATCCTTTGGAAACTAGTTCAATAATTTGGAAAGTAAAGCATTCAACTTAAAAAAAATCTTATGTTCTAATATAATATTTATGGCTAGGTAAATCTCTGTCAATAACCCAAACAAATACAACTGCATAGAAAGTTAAACACATTAGACGTTGTATGGAATATACTGTTTATTTCTTAGGCTAACATTAAAACTGCATTGAATTCTTGAGCCTACAATAAATAGGCACACTTATTCTGAGCAGGATAGTATGGAAATCCTGGGTTGGCAATAAAATATTACATAGCAAAATTCAAATCTGCTCGTTGTTAACTTAATAACATTGTTTGAGTATCTCAAGATACTTGGGGGAGGGGCCTGCCTCGTAGCCCAGTGGTTAAGTTTACGTGCTCGGCTTCAGCAGACAAGGGTTTCGCCAGTTCAGATCCTGGTCACAGACCTGCACCACTCATCAAGTCATGCTGAGGCGACATCCCACATAGCACAACTAGAAGAACCTACAACTAGAATATACAACTATGTACTGGGGGGCTTTGGGGAGAAGAAGAAAAGAAAAAAAAGGATTGGCAACAGATGTTAGCTCAGGGCCAATCTTTAAAAAAGAAAAAAAAAGACACTTGGGGGACGCCAACTAAATGAGGTGAACGAGACAATTATCCAAAGTAATCCACTAATTTTGATTATGTACGTATAAATATATATTTTTAGAATAACTAAGAAGTAATGTATGCATGATGCTTCATATAAGACCTAGATTTTGCCATTATTTCATGTATAGGTGTTCGAACATGTGAAATGTGAATTGCTATCATTTTACTAAAGAAAGTACAGGGTGAGGGAACCCTCATAATTGAAGGTTGTGGTTAATGCTTTCTAGATGTTAGTCTTCCATGACATCACAGTTGTTTTATTAGTTAGGACATTCTTGCTATTAGGAGGAAAATGATTAATTGGTAAGTAATGTATCATATGTGAATTTCTAATGAACATATTCCAATTCTGGCTAGTCTTACCTGAGCAGAGATGCCATCTCTATCAGCATAAGGATGTTAGAGTTCAATGTGACATTTTTGGGGCAAATTTAGGCCTCCAGGATTGGTATATTTTCTTACTGAAATAAACCATCTTTTGGAATCATTTTGACAACTCAGTTTCCAACAATGTATAGGCCACATGACATCTCTCTCTCTCTACGAACATAAGTTGTTGGCGTCCTTCCTTCAGAGTTGGATAAACTGGATTTTGAATTCTAGCTCTGCCACTTTCTCATCAATGACTTTGGGCAAATTATCTTCCATCGCTAAACCTTGTTTTTTAAATCTGGAAAATGGGCCAACAAATATTTACCTTGTAGGTTTGTTGTGAGAATTATATGTGAATACACAGAGCATTTAACACTGCCCTGGCACTTAGCACATAACAAATTATAGATACATACGCACATAAAGGCACAAATATACAGCTGTGCATAAGGACATACACATAGACATATACATTTATACGGATAAATAGACATAAACATAACCCCCCACACATTTGGGACTTAAGCCTTTTGTACAGTCCCTGAAAGAGTTGGCATATTTCCCTGGGAATCTTTGGATAGTTTTTATAGCTTAAATGTCATCAGAGATGATGTGAACTGCCGAGGACAAGAAGGAGAAAGCATTAATTCTTTTATGACCAGAAAAGAATTCCAATTGCCAGTGGGAAGACAGGACAATATGTAGTAGGACAGGAACTTTTTAGAAGTTTGGCTCCAGAAAACTTATTTCATAGCTTCTTATGTACAAGAGTCCAGTGACCAAACAAGCTGCATAAATAGACCTACAGAATGAGAGCTGGAGGGGTGATCAGTATCACTTCTCTAACCTCATTTACACAGGAGGAAACTGAAACCAAGACAACTAGAAAAATCTCATTTGAGGTTTCACACATTGACACTGAGCAGAGAATTACTTGCCTTTATGTGTTGACAATTCTGAAGAACTCATTTCTTGTTAGGACTTGTGTGATCATAACCCAAGATCATTTTGAAGACAATGGTAACCATCCAATCTGGGGACAAATGGAACAGGTTTCTAAAGATGAAATATCTTGCAACTTACTTAATATTCAGTTGGAAGCAAGGAAACATAGCAGAAGCAGTAAAAGATTTAACCACTTTGTCCCAAAGCTCATATGTGGTGGTAGATTAGTTAGTGTGAACTTTGTAAGGGTAGGAATGGTGTCTAATTCAGTTTTAAACACTGGCCAATAGGAAGCATCTCCTAAGGTTGTTTTGAGAATCACCTAGAATACCATAGGTTCCCAATTAATGTGTGAAGCACTTAGTGTATGCTAGATAAATGTTTGTTGAATTAAATGTTATAGTCATGCTACGCTACTGAAAACAATGGTAATGATTTTTGCAACATCTATACTCATAAATTCTCTAACATGAAAGCAAAGAAGGGAAACACTGAACAGGGTAAGGAAAAAAATTCTCCCACCCGTGCCTTACTCCATAAAGTACAATTTAGATACAAATGCAGAAAATAGAAATAACACAAGCAAAGGAATCACATTTGGAACATCATTAAAGAAAAGTCCATTTGTAATGTGTTTGTGTTCAAGAGTTTTACTCTTGGCAAAACAAAACTTCTTGTTTGAAAGATAAAAGGCTTATTTTTCAAATGGCTTGAAATGTAATGAGTCTCTCTGGAGCAATTAGTTACCAATAACATTTTAATGGATTAATATAAGTGAATACAAAACATGTGAACCTGAATCTTCTGAATTCCCACATGATTCAAAATGAGTGGAAAAGGTGCTTTCATAAATATTTTTTAATTTTTTATGGACTCAAATAGTTTTGCAAGTAGCCTGCTATATGAAGGATCAAAACTGTATCTAAATTTGCATATCGTTGGTCAAGCATTCATTCATTCCTTCTACACACATTCTTTGAGAGCCTACACTATGCCAAGTGCAGCCAGCAGTCATTATTTAGGAACTGGACAAAACTTTTCCTGGAGGGCTTTGAAGATCTGAAATCCAAATTAAGAAAATCTTCTCTAATCCTTTGTATCTTCTCGTCCCTGTAACATTGTGTGGACATGGTTGGCTATAGAATGCCAAAGTGCAAGAGTGATAAATTAGCTCAATTAGGCATCATCTTGCAAATAAGCCAGTGATGAACTTTATGTTCTATCAGCTATTTGGATAACTCTGATATAACTACTGCAATTACTTATTTTTCTTCTTCCTTGTCTTGGTTGCAATCTTAAGGCCTTTATGTTAATATCATATTTTGTTTCATGCATTATATGGAATTATGGTAGATGTCTCCTAGATCTGTATTGGCTTTCTGTGACGCTTAGCTTCTCAGGTGGAATAAATCACACAAGCTAGTAAACCCTTGAAAAGGACTTAGCACCAATATAAACAGCAGAAATAGAGGTCGCTGTTACTATGAATCATTCTAAGAATCACAGATGCTTTTTATGTTTTCTAAGTGCGCTGAAAAAGTGTTGAGGCATGGCTCTTTCAGAAATTGGATTTTGGAAAACTAGATTGATGTTCTCAGAAGCTCCTAATAGAAGAATATGGGCTTCACCTACTCTATGACCACAAAACCCTAGAAAGGATCAAGTTGACTCCTTCAAAGAAATGCATGTGGGAATATTAATTGTCTTAAGAAGGTAAACCATCTTTTATAATATAAAGAATGAAGGTAAGCTAAATCTTCCTGAGAAGTTGGCTCATACCTTAGTGAAGGACTCCATCATTTTAAACAACTTTAGACTTTGCAAATCATTATATAGCACATACATAAGTTCCTTGTGGCTAATATATGCTAAATATTCTATAAGCTTATATAAGCTAAATTTGCATGTGAAATTTAGCAGATAGCTAGTGTGGTAGGTAGAAGGTGAGAAACCTGAATCAAGAGGGATAATAAGCCAGGAGTAAAGAACAGAATTTTTTTTTTTTCAAAATTATTGGACCACAATCCACTGTATTACATTTTATGTCATGACCCAGTGATACACATACACACGTACGTATTTATATGTATAGCCGCAGCAAAAGTAATGATACTTACCCTTACTCTGTAAAGGATGCTTTCTATGTAATACATGCTTCCCAGTATTTTCTATTCTGTCGTATGGCATCTTTTAAAATTTCATATCCATTATAGAGATTTAACTAAAAGAGAGTGGTCATAAATTGCATTTTGACAAACACTGAAGTTGAAAGTCAGATACCTTCCAGAAGCTGGTGGTAGGGGCCATGCTGGAGAAGTGCGGGAGGAAGGGCCACTTGGAAGAGGCTAGTGAGGCCGTTTAAGAGGTAATTACTCTAACATACTGACCATTTCCTTGCTCAACCTGTGAGTGAATGCCTCCTTAAATTTTGCACTCGTGCACCTCACTCCACGTCCTAGTCCCAGCCCCGAGGATGAGAAGAGTTTCCTTAATGGGGGTACACCCATTTCATTGTGGGTAAAGAATGGTATCAGAACCAGGAAGGTAAATGAGACCAGGAGAAAAAATCAAAGAAAGGAAACTAGAGCAAAGATTTTAGGGAAAAAGTAGATCAGAAGGTCACCCAACAGGCTACAACTTGGAGCAGAATATTCCAGAGGACAGGTCTGAGTTAGAAAGTTTCAAGCAAAGAGGAGAGCTACAAAGGCCAGAGGTTTAACCTAGAGAGGATGGATCTTGCTGGTGTCAGCGATCTTCTGGAGGGGATGGAGCACTTCTGTTCCAGAGCAGTGCTTTAGGTAGGGATCTTGCGTGTAGCACAATATTCTAGTAACAGTTGTTTAAACAAATAGGGGGCTTACTTTCATCATGTACCATCAAGTTGAGGGGTGGACAGTCCAAGGCTGGTGGAGCTGCTGTAAAGACCCCACCAAGACCTAGGCTTCTTGTTCCATCCTCCTTAGCACAGACCTTCATCTTCATGGATACAAGAGGTCTACCTCCACTCGCAAACTTCTACCTCCAGCCTCACAAATTCATTCCAATTAGGAGAAAGTGTATTCATAGAAGGAGGAAGAAAAAGAAGAGGAACATGAAGAGAAGAGAAAAGAAAGTGAAGCAATACTTTCCTAGAAACCCTTAGCTGAATTCATCTTGGGTCTTATTGGTCAGAACTATGTCACAGGGCCATTCCTAGCTGCAAGTAAGAGTGAAGTATGATGCTTTTTATCTGGGTGCATTGCTGCTTCCTGCCAAAAGATGAGATTCTGTTAGCAAGCAAGAAGGGAAGAATGGATAGGTAACTAGTATTGTCTGCCACATACAAAAGGGGTTAATCCCAGAATGACCAACCTATGTGGAGCAGGTCATTCAGAGCACCTGCTAGTGGAGGAAGTACGTGTTTTCCTTCCCATTTCATACATGTGGATACTGAGGCTCAGAGGGCAAGCAAAGGGCAGGACTAAGATCGAAACTCCAGTCTGTTTGACTCTAAAGCCAGATTTTTTCCATGACTCCACGATGCTCTCCAAGGGTAAGTCAGCTCATGTCACTTTTCCTCTCCCCTAAGTTTTTATCTACAGTCCCATCTGGCCAAAAATTCTTTTTCTTTTACAGAATAAGAGATAGAAACATGAATGGGTTGATGCTGTCAGAGAGGAGGGCATAAGGTTGGGGAAAGTGAGGCTCTTCAGGTTAATTATCCCAGAATTTAGATTCTAGAGAAGAGGAAGGCAAGAAGGAACCTCTCTGGAGCCTCAAGGAATCAGAGGGTGTGCTTCAGAATATTTGAGGAAGTCCAATGCCAACCCCAAGGCAGCAGTATTTCTCAACACATGGGCCATGGACCATGTAGATCAGAATCTGGTCTCTTCTAAAAATTGTACATTCTAGATAAATACTCCTGACATAGGAGATCAAAATATCTGGGGATGGGACTGGAAATGTGAATTTTAATAATCTCCCCAGGTTAATTATGATGCACAATACAGCTTGGGATGCATTGATGTTAAGTATCAATAACAGCATTTATTGAGCACCTGCTTTGGCAAATGCTGGGTCAGACACAGACATATATTGTTTAATTCAAACACCCTTTCAAGATCCATCCTCTTCTTCTCATTTTACTGCTGAATTCAGTTACAGGGAGGTTAAGTATCTTTTCAAAGTCAGTGGCCCTTGCTGGTACACTTGGGACTCCTTCCTGGAATTCTGTCCAGCCATCTGTCTTCCTGGGTGCCAGACTCGGTAAGGATAGTGGGAGCATTCTGTTGTTTCCTCCATCCTACTAGATAGCCCACTTAAGTAGATTTTCTGGGTCCATAAGAAAGTTGAGTGTGTAGTTGAGGAAAAAGACACATAGACAAATTCTGTGGTGGTGTGAATGGAGTGAAGAGAATCACAGATGGAAACAGTCCTCTCAAATTTCCATATTCTAACTTCGGAGTTTTAGCAGGGCTTCCCAACCCTGGCACTGCTAACATTTGGGGCCTGATAATTTGTTGTTGTGGAGGGCTGTCTGTGCAGTGTGGGATATTTAGCAGCGTCCCTGGGCTCTACTCAGTAGATGTCAATAACAACTCCCCGCCCTTTTCCCACCAGTTGTGACAATCAAAAATATCTCCAGACATTGCCAAATGACTCCCAGGGTCCAAATCTTCCCTGGTGGAGAACCACTGGGCTGAAACATAAACCTTGTAAAAGCCCATCCTGGTGGCCTTGCTGATAGAGAATTCTACTTATGCCTGGAGACAGGAGGCAAGGCCATGTGAGAGCCAGAGGGGATGCTCCAGTGCCTTTAGGTCTGCTTGCCCCCAGCCTGGAGAATGCACGTTAAAGTAGGCCCCTTCCTTTAGTTGGGAAGCTAACCTTAGTGAAGAGAGAAGAGAAGCAAAATGGCAGATGTGCCAGAAATCTGCCCCTGAATCAGGGCTCACACAGAGCAACAAGGAGACGAGCACCAGAAGAGAGCTCTCATGCTCGGCTCTGAGATCGTCTTTTCTGGGAGTCACTTCTTTCTTTTTTTTTTTTAAATAGAATCATTTCATCTGAGTTGGGAAAGCAGTAAATAATTAAGCTAATTTGTTTGTGAATGTGGTTCAAAGAAGCCTCCAGAGACTGGTCCCACAATTCTAAAGTGGTGAAGCTGAGCACAAAGGCAAAGCCTCATCAGTGTAATGTGCTGGATGCAAGGCTGGGGAAGGACTGACTTGAATTATTCATCCTTGACATCTGGAAGGTCAATTTGGCTTTTATGATTTGATTATATTTAGGATTAGAGTACCGTTTGTTGTCAAATGTTTCTAAGGCCACGATTAACTATTTAAGCACTGTGCAAATTACTTAAATGCGCGACGAAGAAGTCTATCAATTTAGGCTGGGGACATTGGCTACAAATGGATGTAAATTCCTTACGTATTCTCTCTGCCCAAACCAAGTTTCCCCTTCTTTCCTTTTTCTTTGTTCACTTACTGCTTTTCTTTTAGCTATTTTTAACCCCTTTGATCCTCCAGCCTCCAGACCTCTTTGTTCTTGTTCTTTTTCATGTTTACTTTCCCTATTGCTCCTTAGGGATTCTATACTGTCCTAGGAGTTCCTAGCCATTGGTCTGCGGAGCCCCAGGCAGTCCATGGGAAGTCTTCCTCAGGGTCCTTGAAACCCCTGAAGTGGTCTACCACATCTTTTTTGGGGGCGGGGGGGAAGGTTAGCCCTGAGCTAACTGCTGCCAATCCTCCTTTTTTTGCTGAGGAAGGCTGGCCCTGAGCTAACATCCATGCCCATCTTCCTCTACTTTATATGTGGGACGCCTACCACAGCATGGCGTGCTAAGCGGTGCCATGTCCGCACCCGGGATCCTCACGGCAAACCCCGGGCTGCCAAAGTGGAACATGTGCACTTAACCACTGCGCCACCGGGCCAGCCCTTTGTCTATCACATCTTGAGTGGATGGACCTGCTTTTCTCTGCGCAGTAGGTCCTTAGACCCTCTCAGATTACCAAAGGGTCCTTGATCTGAAAATGATTAAGAGCCACTGAGGAGCATTTGCTCCAGACTTGCAGCATAGAAGGGGGAGGGCACGTGTATGGGTCTGCCTGCTATTTGGCAGGCTCTTTACCCTGTTTCCTCATTTAACCCACAGCCTCTAGAGGATATAGGTGTTGTTATTTTCATTGATATTTGAGGATGTGAAGACTTGGAGAGACTAGATAATTGCCAAGGTGATCCAGCTTTCAGAGTGGCTCTGGGGTCAGAATTTAAGTGGCTCTTTTCAAGACTGACTCACAGGCCTCTTTCCAGGACTTGAATCGGTTTGGGCAATAGACAATAAGGCTAGGGGACAGAAAAGGGAGGAAATAGAGGAAGGATTCATATCCCTTTGCCCTCCCCGAGGACACGATAAGCAGGACTCAAGTGGGCTGTGGGCAATTCCCTAGAAAGAAAAATGATTAGAACAAAGACACTCGGCATTACATTAATACAATATTTTAATAGCCTGCCCTATAACTATCATCTTTACCTTCTGAATGCTGTGCTAATGAAAAGTGCTGTGCTAACACAAAAGGCTCATTTCAGTGGGTACTAGAGGAAGGAATTCATAATTCAGTTTTGCTAATTTGTAGAAAACTCTGTTTTTAAAAATTGTTAATTCATTGCAAAATGTATTAAGCAGTCTTAAAAATATTTATTTAATATCGACTAACTGTCCAATACAAGTTAATGGCAGCTTTTTAAATAAAGAAGCTTAAAATTGTAATTTCCCATTTATGTCATCTATTCCTGTTTGCCATAAACAAAAAGTTTACTAGAATGTGGTCACTCTTCACATTTAATTATTTTTGGAAAAGAAAAAAGATGATCCACCTTTACTGTTATCATTTTTGAAAATTCTCTTCCATTCTTTATTTGTTCCCCTTAATCATTTAATATTGTGTGTCAAACATTTCCACGTTTCTATATTTTCCCCATTTCTGTATAGTCATCAAATTGTTATTTTAATGGCTGCATAGTATTCGATTATGTTGATTTACAATAACTTACTTAAACATTTCTTTATTGCAGGATATTTTAGTAGCTTTGAATTTCTTGACATTTTAAAAGATGTTGAAAAAACCTCCTTGGGCATATAGTATTTTTCTTTTATCGAGTCATTTTACTCCAGGATAAGAAATTGGCAAATCTGTTCTGAGTCATGATTGGTGAGCTTTTATCAGAGATTTTATAAATGTGGTCCTCTTAAATAACCATTAAAAAATATCTTAGAATTTTCCATACCTTTGACCCAGCAATTCCACTTCCAAGAATTCATTAAAAAGTAATAATTTTCCACGTGTGTTGAGATTAAATGAGAATACTCATCCTCACACTTCTGCTTACAAGGTGAATAAAATGGTCACCACTAGGCTCAATAACAGAATTAACTAGGCTTAATAATAAAATTAATACAATTGAATAAAATAAAATCTAAAGGTCCTGTAACAAGGGATCGATTAAATAAATAGTAGAGTGATGAAATAAAACATTTATAATCTGGGGGCTGGCCCCATGGCCTAGTGGTTAAGTTCTGCAGGCTCCACTTGGGCGGCCTGGTTTCAGTTTCCAGGCACGAACCTACAGCACTTGTTGCGGCCATTCTGCGGTGTTGAGCCACATACAAAATATAGGAAGACTGGCACAGGTATTAGTTTAGGACGAATCTTCCTCGAGCAAAAGGAAGAGGAAGATTGGCAACAAATGTTAGCTCAGGGTGAAACTTTCTCAGGAAAAAAAAATTTATAATCTGCTTAAAGTTACTTTGTAGACAAATAATAGTAAGAGTAGATAGTAATAATGTAATAATAATAACTAACGTTTGTTAGGCATCTAGTATGTGTCAGGTATTGCGGTAAGCTCTTCATGTCCTGTGCATTGTCTCATTTAACACAACCCTGAAAGGATTCATTCATTCACTCATTCAACAAATATTAAGCGCCTATGATGTGTCCATATTGTACTAGATGCTGGAGATACAATGCTGAACACCATACAGTCCTACAGTTGTGCTCGTAAGGAGTTTGTGGACTGTCTGGCAGTTGGACATTAATTCCATCACTGGAGAGGAAGGAAAGGAGAGAGAACAGAACAAAGGAGGCTCTGCTCTCCTGCCATCTTCATCACTCCTTCTTAGCCCCAGTTACTTCCTCTGCTTGCGGGAAAGAGTGAGTAATTCTTCCAGTTGTAAAGGGTTTGGGAGGAACCCTTTAGACGCCACTGATGAGGGTGGGCTGGCCTAGTTGTTAAATGGCTGAGGCTCTAGAGATGGTTACCTGAATTTCAAAGTCTGGCTGCAATACTTAGTAGTAGCCTTAGGCAAGTTACTCAGCTTCCAGCCCTAGTTTCCTCAAATGAGAAATAGGATTAATATTAGCTCCTACTTTTGAGATGCGGTAATTAAATTATAATTCATTTAAGACATAATGCAGTGCTCCATTAATTTTAGCTTATTACTATTACCAGCTCTATGGGTGATACTGTGGTTGGAATCTGGAAGTTTTCCTTTTCCTTTTCCTAATACCAACATATTTCAATGTTGACTTCACTATACCTTATTGCCAATTACATTTATAAGGCAGAACCAGTGCAAAAAGAACTGTTTGGGGAAGTGTATATATTTTATATAAATATATAAATTATATAAATATATAAATTATATAAATATAAATATTATATATATTTTATATAAAATTATATTATTACATGTCTGTATAATTATAATTATATTTTATATATATAACATGAAATCAAACAGATCTTTGAAACTGTAGACACTAGATTCTACCTAACAGTTTTAAGTTTCACCAATGGTGGGAGACAAACAGTTGAAAGATAACCTAGTATAATCCAGGCATTCTTTCTTAATGACAGAAATAGCTGAATGTGCAGGAAATTTGCAAAATAGAGATAATTCCATTAAAGAGAGCTGCTGTCTTTGAAACTAGACATTAGGGTGGGAATTCTGTAAAACAGAAATATTCTGAATTTCAGTGCCATGGAAGCTCCTCCTCTAGGAACCAGTAACTGACTTCTCTTTTAAAAAGAAAAGTGGTTGTGATTACCTTATTCTCTCTTCATTGGTAAAAGGAGTATAGCACAAGAAATCTGTACGCATTCTCCATTCCGGAATTCTGTGATTTTGATATTCTAACTTGAGTAATTATTTTAATGATAAAGTTATAATTTTCTAAAAAAAAAGTGTTGAATACATTAAAATTGGCCTGCAGATAGAAATTTGAAGCTCTAATGTTCTATAACATCCTCAGTAGTTTTGAAAAATAATTGGCACAGTTGTTTACTGTCATTCTTGCTGGAACCAATAATCTTCTGTAAATACCAGTATCAGTTTCTGTGAGAGACAAAAGAGCTAACAATAGTATATAGACCACAATTCCACACTAGTCCACCACCAGAAACTTCCAGCTTTTCTGTTTGTCACGTGTGCACTGAGGGTAAACACTGTAAGATGCTATAGCATTCAATTTAGATAAGCATGCAGATAACAGCTTGATGACGATAAAGATAATGACTTTTCATTGCCTGTAATCTTTCATCTGAGAGAATTTAAAGAATTTTTCATGAAAAAAAATGTATCCAGAAATTTAGTCAATTCTATGAGAAGTTATAGATAATATCTTTAAAAATTGAGATATAATTCACATACCATAAATTCACCCTTTAAAGGTATACGTAACATTTAAAATAAGATAATTTAAAATCAATCTGGCACCCAAAAGCCACTTCATAAATGTTAGTGCCCTTTTTGTTTTCCTGCATCAAGACATTTTGAACTTGAAACAAATGAATGAAGACACAGGAGCCATTTGGGGTGGTTCTGGTCTGCCTTGTCCCCCCCGGGATGCTAGAGCCTGCTCATGAGAGCTGATTGTACCCGTCTCTTCCCAACTCTGTTTACTAGTGTTACCTTGGTGGCTTCAAATGGGCCTTGGTGGGAATATCTATACCATGGAAACTAACCAATTCTACAAATCAGGGCTGTTTTGTTATTTGAGAGCTGGTTTTTAAACATTTACCAGAACACTGCTGCTAACAACTATCAATTTCTTCAAGACTAAATTTTATCATTATTCGGGGCCACATTACATTCCTCATCTCTTTGTCATGATCAACAAATTTAACTATGTTTTAATTAATTGGAAGTAGAATCTCAACTGGATAAATACTATAGTATCCTTAACTAGCAAGTTAATTTCTGTGTGCCTTTTTGGGGTTGGTGGTAAAAAAAAAAACATAACATGAAATTTACCATCTTACCCAGTTCTAAGTGCACAGTTCAGTAGTGTTAAATGTGACTTGCTATTTTTTGCCTTCTATAGCATGGTTTGTGTGGTGGAGGATGGGCATGATTATAAATGTCTAAATGGCTTTATTATTCATCTGTAGGGAGGTAATTAAATTCTATTCTGATCAGACTCATGCTCTCACAGTTAGTTTTTGATTGATTTATTTCTGACTGGTCTTTCAGAATCCCTTGTAACCAATTTCACATCAGGCCAACTCTTAGGGACCTTAGTCACTGGAAACCCTGGACCTCCTTCTTAGAACATTGCAAATATGTGGTTTTAGCTTTAATGACCCCCGCAGTCTTTCTGACTCTCAGTTCCAAATTCCAGATTCCTAGGACAAGACTGGGATTCACTGACCTTGGGTCCCGAAGACACAGTTGCATTGTTCCAATGTTGGCCCCATGGCGATCATTTTGAATGATGCATTGGCAGAGGCAGAGTTCAGGAGCTGCTCCTTCACGTAGAGAGATTCTGGGCAGTTAAAGCATCCAGTCTAGTACAATGTGCTTTATATGTCAGATTATGATAAATGATGGCTTTAAAGAAAATAGTTAACCAAGATAGTTGGTAATTTGGTTAAGAATGTCTTAGAATACTAAAGCACAGTGTAAATAAAATTAGCATAAAATTTCTGTAATCTTAAGAGAGAAAGAAAGGAGTTAATATAATTCATTTGGGACTACATCTGGTTAAAATTTTAGTTGTATCATTATAAAACTAATTCCTTGGATTTAAACAAAGACTGTTCTTTTTGACAGTTTTTGGTGTGATTTAAGCCTTAAAACATGTACTCTCATATTGTTCAAATGAGAAGAGGACTTCAGATATTTGTTAACCCCACTTAAAGTGGACAAATTGTGGTAGAAACGGTTGAAGTGAATGATTTCCAGGCAGACACATTTTACAATGAGGTCTAGAGTCTTCTCAAGACCTGTGTAGGCATTTCCCCAAAAGGCAGTTGTGGTATAGGAGACGGAGCATAGAATTTGGCACTGAGATTTAGGCAGTGAAACACTTCTACCATTTTTACACCATTCACTACCTATGTGATCTTGGGCATGTCATTTAAAACTTCTGAGTCTTAATTTCCTGTCCATAAAACAGGGAGAATAATATCTACTTGACAGAGTTGTATTGAAAATTGTTATGTCTATGAATATACTTGTAAACTGTAATCTTTTTTAAAAAAATAAAGTATTAACACTTTTACTCAGTTTTTAGTTACAGCATATCTTCTTCATGTATGACCAACCATTTATACATATGTAATATATATTTATTTCTTCATCAACCATTTTTTGGCACCCGCTGTCTGGCAGATACTGTGCTGGGCCATTGGGATAACAAGATCTATCTAAAATGATCCCTGCCCTCAAGTAGCCAAACCCAAACTATTTGTTATTTAATAGAAGTAGCTGTCACCAGGGCTCATATTAGAAAGCCATGCCGAAACACACAAACCCAAAATCTAGAACACCAAATATTTGCACATGATCTTCATATTCTGTCGGCTATAGAATCTGCAGCCCTTACAGTGAAGAGTATAACAAATAGCCAGCTTGGGGGCCTTTCCTGGAAGGGTATTTCTGGAGGAGGGTTCTTTGCAATATTGAGTTTGGGTAGCCATATCGTCACTCCTGACTGTACATCTTCTATATAATACACTCGGATTTTAGTTCAGCAGAAAACATGTGCACTTCTTTTTAAAATATGGATTTATTTGTTTTTATGATGACAAATACAGTGCATTGAAGTAGACACTGTAGTACACTCTGATACACCACCAGAGCTCCGCTATAGGATTGGAACACTTCTATCTCCGGCTGCTTGGAATGCCACAAAGTGCCATAAACTGGGTGGCTTATTACAACAGATATTTGTGGTCTAATAGTTTTAGAGGCTAGAAGTCCAAAAATCAAGGTCTTGGGAGGGCCTTGGTCCCTCCAAAACCTCTAGAGGAAGATCCTTCCTTGCCTTTTCCAGCTTCTGGTAGCCCCAGGCATTGTTGGCTTGTGGGCTAACTCCGATTTCTATCTCTGTCTTCACATGGTAGTTTCTCTTCTTTGTCTCTGTTTCTATTTTTTGTGTCCAAATTTTCTTCCTATTATAAAGACACATTTATATGTCATATAAATATTGGATTAGGGCTCACTCAAATTCAGTATGCTCTCATCTTAACTTGATTATATTTGCAAAGGCTCTATTTCCAAATAAGGTCACATTCACAGGTAGCAGGGTTAGGATTTGAATGCATCTTTGAGGGAACACAGTTCAATCCATAACATCCTGAATATTTATATTATTCTTATTAACAGGACATTACTGTGACATTTTTAATAACCATTGGAACATGGTTCAAAAAAATTCAGTTTTGTATAGTCATATTCTCCTTATTGAATATATGGTCAAGGGAGAAGGCTGTGGGTTTACCCCTGGCTTATAAAATATTTCAGAAAGTAATAACCTGAATTAAGCTTGCTGAGCTGTAGAGTACAAGCAGGATATGTTTTCTGTTCTAAGGACCAAGAACATATCCTGAGCCCTCTGCAATATTGCATCTCACTCAAGAGTATGAATCCAGTGATTTCTTAAGAATATTTGGAGGTAACAAAAGCAAAAATAAATAATTAAAACTACATCAAGCTAAAAAGCTTCTGCACAGCAAAGGAAATCATCAAAACAATAAAAAGGCAACTTATGAAATGGGAGAAAATATTTGCAAACCACATATCTGGTAAAGGGTTAATATCCAAAATATATGAGGAACTCAACAACTCAATAACAACAACAACAAAAATCCAATTTAAACATGGACAAAACACTAAAATAGACATTTTTCCAAAGAATATTTTCAAATGGCCAATAGGTACATACTTAAAAAGGTGCAGAACATCACTAATCATCAGGGAAATGCAAATCAAAACCACAAGGAGATATCACATCACACCTCTTAGGGTGGATATTAACAAAAAGACAAGAGAGAACAATTGCTGGTGAGGATGTGGAGAACAAGGAACCCTTGTGTACTGTTGGTGGGAATATAAACTGGTACGGTCACTGTGGAAAAATTATGGAAGTTCCTCAAAAAATTAAAAATAGAACTATCATATGACCCAGCAATCCCACTTCTGGGTATATATCCAAAGGAAATGAAATCATTATCTTGAAGATGTAACTGCACTCCCATGTCCATAGCATCATTATTCACAATATCCCAGGTATGGAAACAACCTAAGCATCTGGTGATGGAGGAATGGAACAAGAAAATGTGGTGTATATATATATACAATGGAACATTATTCAGCCTTAAAAAAGAAGGAAATCCTGCCATTTGCAACAACATGGATAACCTGGAGGGTATTTTGCTAAGTGAAGTAAGACAGAAAAAGACAAACTGCATTGTATCACTTATATGCAAATTCTACCAAAAAAAAAAATGAACTCTAGAAACAGAAAGTAGCAAAGTGGTGGCCAGGGAAGAGGTTAGTAAAAGGATATACTTTCAGTTATAAAATGAATAAGGTCTGAGGAGCTAATGTATAACATGGTGCCTATAGTTGATAACGCTGTATTGTATGACTGAAATCTGCCAAGAGAGTAGAACTTAAATATTCTCAGAAAAAAAAAAAGGAATATTTCAGAGAGATGTAAATGCCCTTGTTGTGACTAAATGTTACAAGGCACATTCTGGAGTTATTTCATAGAGTGGGCCTTTGAACTATGGCATACAAAAATAAGTGTCAACACCAGAAGGCTACCACTAAAAGTGGCATTTGGTCTCGTGGAGGATGAATTAAAAGCTACCACAAAGCCAGTCTCAGCAGAAGCTTCCCCTGTTCAGGGTATAGGAGCCCCTTGCATCTCGTCTCTCATCTCTCGTCTCTCAGACAATGTGCCACTGTGCTTCTGGGAGCCCTGCCTGGTGAGAGCGAAGGCTGTGACATCTGACTTCCAGTGCTATGATGTGATCTTCTCATCTTTTTGCTTTTTCTCCACAAAAAGTGGCAATGAAGATGTCCATTGAAAGGGAAAATGGCATAAACATTACAAATGGAAATAAAATCAGTTAGTGGGCAAGAGAAGCTGATCTGGAAACCAAGGGATAATACTGCATGTAATGTGAAATCTTACACTCATGAAAAATTAAACTTTGTGTTTTTGTTTTATGTTGTTTTATATTTTGTTTGATTTTTAGGGCATATGATAGAACTCACTGTATTTGAGGAAAATAAAAATTATTTTATAAAAACTGAAATGAGAAGTATAAAGAAAGAACTTCTAAATCTGGAGTCTCCTAAGATAGTTATAATGAAATGTACTGAACCTTGAAATAGGGAGCTAAATAGAAATTATAGTTATTATATGATTATTTTGTCTTGGCAAATGGTGGTCATTAATAACTACAGGAAAGGCAAGAACTTGACCTTTAATTGTGCCAGATGGTTGTTGGTAAAACTTAGAACATCTTCTAATCTGTCAAGAGAATATGTGTATTCTAGACTAGGAGTTGATGATATGAACTGACAACTTTGGACTTTAATTTAGCGTGAAATTTTTTAATCAAGAAAAAAGACATTTTCAACAGAAATAACTGGCTCGTGGTACATGAATCCATAATTTGATCCCCATTTTAATACCTCAATTGTAAGTGAATGAGAAACATATAGGTTACATCTGCCTTCGAATATTCAAGTCAAAAGAATAGAGAATATGTGCTTGACAAAATGATTAAGTGTATTTCAAGTTACTAATACACACACACACACACACATTCTGGTTGATTTAGCCATTCCAAATGGATTTCATGCTTCTATTTGTGGAATTTTTCTTCTGTCATTTGTATGTTATAAAAATTGCCTTTACTTTAGAAGCATTACAAACATCATTTTATGATATTTAAAGAAACTCAAATGTCTCCTTCCATTCCATTTCTTCAATGCTATGCTGAAAGCAAAAGGAATGGAAATAGCCTATTCAAAATGTAAGGGGTTTTTGAAGTGTTGTAACTGATACTTTATCCCTGTTAATAAATCTATTATTTTGTCATCTTCTTAAAAGTCCCCCTGTCTTAGGTAAATATATATATATATAATATATTTATGTTCCTTGCTTGATAATTCCACTCCAGCTTCAGGTACTTTGCTCAGGTTACATCTGTACTTGGAACCATTTTTTTCCTTCATATCTTTCTTTGTTCTTCCAGTTTGAAAAGGATTCTCTATTCTAGTACTCAAACACTTCCTAAAATATTAGGAATTCTCTATTCTAGTACTCAAACAGTTCCTCCAATAAAGTTTTTCAAAGCTATTTAGAAAAGAGATGACACTTTTACGGACAGTATCAAAAACCATTCAACTATACAAGAGATTGATTTACCATAGGGAGACTCCCGGTTCATTTCCTAGATTGGAAACTATTCATCCATAGTCTTGGAAGTTATTAAGTAATCTAAGAAGTACTGTCACCTTTCTAGTTGTTCTAGTATCATCTGAATGAACTCCTAGCCCTGGACAATGGCAGGTTTGGGTTGAGAGCAGCGTTGGGCCCAAAGACACATTAGAGATGTAGACCCAGAATCGCAGTGGGGACAGTGCCACATCAGCGTCTTCTGAATGCTTGGTTATGGAGGAATAGACAGTCCTTTTCTGAAAGTAGTGGAGAGAGCTTAATCATACAAGTTATTAGGCCAAAGGCTGCACAGAAATTTCTGGCACAGGCATCCTAGGTCAATGTGCAATAGTTGGTCCACTTTGTCTCTAAAACCCATAGACTCAAAAACAAACAGGAAAAACAGACAAACATCCTTTATTTGATGTAAATATCAAGTCCCGAGGAGAGACAAATGTATTCCTATGTTCAAATGGTAAAGATTTCTGCAAAAGCATTACGAATCATTAATCAGATATCCCAGTTCTTACATATCCATATTACCATAAGAAATAAACTCTGGTCAGGATCTATGAGGCAATGTTTTTCTACTTTTTTCTTATGAAATGAGAATTTAAATGATTTGAATTACTTCCTACATAAAAAATGTAGAGAGAGAATAAATAAGGGTCCTCCCACAATAACTGGCTTCATTAATTTCTGGCGAAATCCCATACAGAGTCTTACTTTGCAGAATCTTAGATAATATTTTTATGATTAACATAGAAATATCTGTTAGTTTTTTCCTTAAAGAAGTCCAGAAAAGATTTTGTTCAGCTGGTAAGAATAAAAGTGGAAGTTGAAATACAAAAGGTAATGGCATTTACTAGCTTGTCAAGTGTATTATGGATTATGCTTCATACACGTATTTATAGTTGATAAATACTCTGATCTTGGAACCGAATGATAAGTTTTCAAGTGTTCGATTTAAGTACTGGTTCTGCCAACTGCTTGATGAATGATCTAAGCCTAGGCACCCAGTCTAGCCATACAAAATATTTTCCAAAATCTTTACTTTCATAGAACACAGTTTCCTGAGATAGAAAATATGGATAAGAATAAAAATATTTGCATTATGGTATTGTTGTGAGAATCAAATAAAGAATGTTTGTGAAAGAGTTTTGTCACTTTTTAAAAGATCCTATTAATGGTTGTGTTAAAAAAAATTCAGCTGAGTAAATTTTAATCGATCTTCTTGGCTTTATTCAGAGATTCCTGAATTGGGCAGCACCCTATCTAGCAGATACAAAGGAGCTCCAAAGAGCTGTGCAAGGCAAGAGATTTTATAGGCAGAAAGGAGAAGGAACAAGGAAGTTGTACTAGCCATAAAAAGCAGATTGATTATTGCAAGGTTACTCTCCTTATAGGGGGTGGTAGGGGCCTATCAGACAGATTACTTAACTAATGCTGATCAGACAATTCCTGATTGGTCTAAGATTGCATGTCTGGGAGAGCCAAAACTGTAATTAAGTCTCAGCTTGGTGACATGGGGCTTAGCATAAGCAACTCCATTTTGGGACTGTTTTGTTTTTAACAGTTGTTTAGTTACTACTATTAACAAAAGAATTAGGTTAATAATTATTTCAATGTGATTAATATATTTTTGCATTATTTATAATTGCATACATGATATTTATACTATATTAGATGAGCTAATAAAACTTCTTATATTTAAATTTAGTGAGAACGATTCAAATACAATTTCTAACAAAAATAATCATTGCTATTTGTCTCATAAAAAATGACCATTAGTGATCAGATAAATATTTTCCTTTCTATTTATCGTCACATTACCTGTAAATTCAAAACCTTAAGGAGTCCAGGTTTTGGCTGAAAGTCAGATTTGTTTTCACCTTAGACACCAAGTAGGAATTTGCTTCAGGGCAATCAGAAAGTGGAGTTAGTTACTTCAAGAGCATGGACTGGAAGGAAAGACCAGAGAGAGAGAGAGAGAGTGCAGATAAGAGAGGAGGTGAGCCACTGCAGACTAACAGGAGGAGAGAGGCCCAACCCCGATGCCATGCCTCAAGTGTTCCCAACTTGTGAGACAACTTTAGAGCAGTATCCAATATCTCAACATCTGCGCAGTACTCCCTTGATTAGGAGGAAGTCCAGGCTTTCTTTTGGACCTCTCTCCTCAGAGGTCTGGTGTGTGTGCATGGGAAGGGTGGAGGGGGCAGAGGCTGGCTCTAGGTCCTTAGCACAGATCTGTGCTGCCCTCACCATCCCTCTGCCCGTGAGTCCCATTGCTCTCAGGACTGGAGCTGGCCTCCTCTGTCTAGGTCAGCCTCCCCTTCCTCTACTCCCCGCCCAGTCTGCTGCTGTTGATCCTTCAGACCCACCGCCCCACAGGGCTCCTCTCCCTCTGTGAAGCATGGAAACCATTCCCTTCTCATAACCAGCTTTCTCCTGGAGGAAATCCCACAGTAGGACTGGGGCCCCTCAACTGCACAGTCCTCTCCTCACCAGGGTGAACAAGAACTCTGGGCAGGGAAGACAGGATTATTACGGGGTGGTAGTGGTAGTAGGTGGTTTCCATTAAACCTAGACTTATTACTTTCTCTGATTTACAAATCTGCTGTGAAAGACTTGATCTTTCCATCTTTATGGTCAGATGTTTTTTATTTCATTTTGATTTTCGTTTGGTATTTTCCTCAGGCTCTTTTTGTCTGTTTCTTCTTTTGCACCCTGCCAGCTAGAAAGGCCCCAAATATCAGACTTGTTAATAATGACCATCACAACCACAAAGAGAGCTTCATTGATATAACTCAAGAATTGAGGCATCTGTGTAGAATCTCGCCTGAAGTAATTGCATTTAAAATAAAGCAATTATTTCACTAATTGATTAAATTATTAAGTTAGTGATTGATTACATTATTAATGGTTTAGTGATGGCATTAGCTAAACTTATTATGCTAATAATTTTGCAATATATACATATATCAAATCATTATGTTGTACACAAATACAACGTTGTATGTCAATTATATCTCAATAAAAATGGAAAAAAATAAGATAAGGCAATTATTTTTACCTTCAGAGGCAGTTATTCTTAAACATATTCAAAATGCAATTGATAGTAAACACATTAGATAGAGTTTCTCTGAACTACTCTCAAGTATTTTGCCCTTGGAGAAAGACAAACCTGCATTTTATATTTAAGAAAAACCAGTAGCTGTTATTTTGAAGATGTTCTTAAGCAGTAATTATCCAAATAGTCATGCCCTCAAAAGAGACATAAAAGAACTTTCGACTCTATTTCTCTTTACTATGATTTTTTTCTCTTATTGCTTATTATAGCCTGTAGAGGTAATCTGGTTAAACGAGAAAACTCTCAATATTCATTTGGTAATTGTGGGCATGTTTGTGATGTTTTTGTAAAGGCATGTGTTAAAAGATTGTGTCTGAATTATTTATTTTAATCATTTTTAAGAGGATACCTTTGAGCAAAGAACTATGATTATGTACTCCTAGTCCAAAGGCAGCGAATTGAATGTAAAATTTCCAGTCACACCGTTACTGTGACCTTTTTCTCCACACAAGTAAATCATATTTGAAAGTAAAAAATTATTTTAATCATTTCAATAAGCCACGTTAATTGATCACAAATCTCATCCATTCATTTATTCATTTCTTCAAAACTACTTCATAAGTACCTACTATGTGTAAGGTACTGGGGATATAACGGTGAAGGAGAACTTGTCCTTGACTGCAAGGAGACAGCCTGGTCAGAAGAACATTTCAATAATGTGCAATGTATAGTCTGTGGGGGTGAAAACAAGATATTATGAAATCACACAGAAGGGGCCTACCCCATCTGGGCAGCAGGTGGACAGGGTAAGGAAGGCCTACTGGAAGGTTGATGTCCAACAGATAAATGGGAGTTAATTAGGTTAACTAATGGGGTGGGTAAGAGGTCATGGAGTCTCAGCCAGAAAAAATAGGGTGGGGGGGAAGGGATGGGGTTCATTGGGAGATACTCATTTTTTATTGTGTCTGGAGCTGAGGGTGTGTTTGTTGGGGCTTGGACAAAAGACAGTCCAGGAGATGGGAGAAGGAATGGTAAAAGGTGAGACTGAGTTGTAAATAGAGGCTTAATCCTGAAAAATCTTATGAAGACATGCTAAGGAATTGAACTGCTGAGTACAGTGGTGGGGAGCCACCACAGTGTCAAGCCAAGAAGAGACAAAATGGTACTTATTATTTAAAAATGTGACTCTGATCTTCAATGTAGACAATGGAAATTTTGCTCATGAGTACTAGCTACCGTAAGATCTGTAAAATGTAAAGTAAAATATATTCAAAAGATTGGATTTTCTTTAGGTTACATTGATAAAGATTTAGACTATAGATCAGTTGTTCTTAACAGAAGTAACAGATCAGTTTTTTAAAGAACGAAAATAATTTGGATTGCCCATTTAAAAAGCTGAAATCCATACCTCTTCCTCCCTGCTTCCTAGGAAAACATATCAATTTTGGACAGGTTCTCTACTGGATGGACATGTTCTTATTAAAACATTTAAGCACTTTTTTTTGTTTTTCTCCTTTTGGCTATTCAGTCATGGTGATTTAGGCTTTATAAATTAAAAATCAATTTCTCTTACTTTAAAATAAATATGTTAACAGATATTTAGTGAGATGTTGTGAACAAGGCCTTATTAGCTTCTGCAAGAAACATTGAATGTCTGACATGGTCTCATCCTACAAGTCTCTTACCTTATAATTGGAGAAATAAAGCATACCTGTGGGAAAAATAAGTCCATAATAATACAGGACAATATGTGATAAATATCAAATAAGTAGAACTGACATTAAGGATGATTAAAGTTTAGGGAATGCAGAAAACACTATGGAGTTGATGCAAGAGAAACTGAAATCTGTCTCTTTCATTCAATACCTATTTTTTGAGAACCTTTTCTAATCTTGGCTTTCAGTTAGAAAATGTCCCTGTTTTTATGGAGCTTACTTTCTTTGAAGGAGATAAACATAGTAAAAATAAATAAGATAATTTCAGATAACAGGTTTCATTAAGAATATGAAGCAGGGCAAGGCAAACTAACTGAGGGAAGTCGGTATTATTTAATCAAGGAGGCCTCTCTGAGGAGGAGACATTTAAGCTGAGACTGAATGTCAAGAAGGTGACAGCCATGATTTGTGGAGAGAGAATTCCCAGTAGAGGAACCACGCAGTCTAGGATGGGAATAATGTTAGGGTGTTCAAAGTTCAGAAAGGTCAGTGTGGCTGAGAGATGGGAATGAGCAAGGAGAGAATGGTAGAAAATAAGGTTAGATGTGTCTAGATCATGGATGATGGAAGTCAAGGGGAAAAGGTTCATATTTTGTTATAAATGACATGGAAAGCCATTTTAGGATTTTATGCAGGGAAGTAAAATGTTTGTCCATTAAAAAGACAATCTGTCTGGTGCCTGGAGAAAGTCGGGGGGCATCAGCTGTGTCAAGTGTTACTGCAAGTACGAGGAGATCAGAGAAGTGGCTGTAGCACTTGGCAATACAGAAGTCATTGTGTCCTTGACAAGAGCCACTTCAGGGGAGCGGTGGCACGTGAAGTCACAACAGGAGTTGGTTGAGGAGAAAACACAAAATGAGCAAGTGGAATCCGAGAAACTCATCTTTGTGAAAGTGATTAAGTGCTTTTAAATATATCCTGCTAAAATAGTATCACCTTCTGCTTTAAAAACTTTGCACAATGTAGCACATTCGTCCAAACAATGTGTTTTAGAGCAATATGTTTCTGAGGCTGGAAGGATCTTTAGAGATGATCTGGCCCAATCCTTTCATTTTACAGATGGCTGCAGTGGGGTCTGGGGAATTTAACTAGTTGCAGAAGCAGAGCCAGATGCCTAACTCACAGTTTACTATTCTTTTTACTCCAACACTGCTACTAGTAATAACTAGCAGTTATTGAGTGCTTATTAGGTGCCAGGCACTATTCCAAGAGCTTTACAGATATTCACTAATTTAATCCTCATGATAATCCTATGAAGAAAGTTCTCCTAAAATCTCCATTTTGCAGCTGAGAAAACTAAGGCACCGAATATGAAGTATCTTGTCCAAAGTCATACATCTAATAAGTTCTGCAAACCCAGAATTCTAAACCCAGGGACTCAGATTCAGGAGGCCATATTCTTAACCACTATCCAGTTCTGTTTATTATTCCATTTAGTTCTAATCCTTAAGGCTCTATTTAAAATGAATATCTGCATAATTTACCATGTTAAAATTTCTGAGATTTCATTACGTATCTAATCCCATTTAACCTCAGTACATCCCTCCATTACTCTTTGTAGAAAATAGTATTTATGTTTAAAGTTCTTCTTGAGTACTCTTAATTTTTTTTTTATGCATATGGTGGTTAAAGTATAAAACTACCATATTGGCATGAAATCATTGCTCCTTGAAACAAGCCTTCTATGAAATCGGTTTGTCATTGACTGACTACTGTAGGAAACCTGTTTGTGAAGATAATAATATAAGAAATCATTACTCCTGTATGTGCTTACCTGTCTCTGATCTTTACTTCTATCAGATTACTCATTAAATTGCCTCTTTCCAACATTTAAATTGTAAAAGGAATAAAATTTTCTCCTTTTTTGAGGAACTTAGAGCATCTACCACATGGTTCTAGGCAATAGGGATGCAACATTTTTCCTAAGAATACAAATTTAAAATTGGGATTTTCTCCTTTTTTTTCCTCTCTTAAATAAAAACAGTGAAATTTCAGGAAACAATATTCCTTCTCTCATGTCCCTTGCTTTTTTAAGATCTGAACTTCAAGATTCAACTGGATTTTCATTGAAATTCACCACACTCCCCTCCACAGCTGTAGTCTCAAAATACCATTTCTGCATTTATTTTAGCCCATGGAATAATTGTGCAGGGAAACCACAGAGTCAATCAGACTCAAAATGCCCCAAATCCTTCCTGCTTTGGAGTTTCCATCTTCAGATCAAAGTGTTTCATGCCCGTCAGCAACTTTTTAATGCATTTGCTCCTCGTATGCACAACTTCCATTTAAAGACTCTCCTTGGCTGACTTCTCTCATGCGGTTGTCTGCTTGCCAGGAGAGCAACATTAACGCAGAAATTACAAAGGGGCCTTCAGCTCCTCTTTGACAATGACCTGATGGATCAGATTACTGTCAAACTTCAGTTGTGGAGAAACCACCGTTCTTTGCACTGGGGCAAAGAAATTGGTTTTCACTGTGTGCAAACTGTGAAGACAACAGAGGCAAATATAAACCACTGAAATGAGAAGGTCATTTAAGAAGAGAATTAAAGACACAATAGAAGCAATTACTGGAATCTTTCAAAATAATGTCACATCGTTAATATTGGATTTAAGGGTTGTTTTGTTTGTTTTAGCTTAAGCTTGCATACGTGCAGGGGCGTCAAACAAACTTAGAAGGGGCTTTTTTCTCACTTTTTTAAAAACTGAGTTTATTTGAGTAGTCTCAATTGTCTTCTTTTAATGAGAAGAAAAGCAATGCATGTAACAATAGATCTGGAAAAGAAGAACCAAAATTCCTAAGGGCAATAATCTTTTGGAAAAAGTTAATGTTCACGAGTTATGGGAAAGGGAGGAGAGCCAACATCACTTTTCTTTTCTCCAAGTGTTCAAATCTTTCCCTACAGCCAAACCAGGCCTGATAATAAAATTATCCTTACTTTCGAAAAGGGAGAGGGCAGCAAACACATATCATTGAGCCGTGAGCATCTCAGCAATAATAAACCTAGAGTTTATGTTTGTATACCTTAAGTCTGCTAAGTCTTCGGGGAAAACTTCCATCTATTTTTGAAATCAGCTTTTTGCTTTCTTTCTTTGTTTCATCAAATCATAGTATTTCTGTACTAAAAAATGAGGTTGGATAAAATTTGGCCTAAATATCCTTCTTTCATTTCTGTATTTGTCCTAAATCAACACACCAGGGTTCACTGGGCCGGCCCCTCATTCATTTCGATTGTTCAGAAAAGTGAGCAGAATTGGGATAATATCCAAATCACATTTAGCTATATTGCGAGAAAAGTAATTGAAATATAGCAGAGGTATTTGTATTCTTTAAGTAGTAGGAAGTCTGGAAACTCTATTGGTTTCAAGTGTATAAAGTGCACTTTATACACTTTACAATTTTAATTCCTTTACATGTTATAAGTAATGCTACCGACTCCTTTACATATTATTTTACATATTCCTTGACATATTATAGGTAATATGTTTTCATTCCTTTACATATTATAGGTAATGTGTTTTAATTCCTTTACATATAGGTAATATGTTAGATTATGTCAAGAAAAGTGGCAAGTTCAAACTCAGAAGTCATGTTCTATAAAGTTTACTCTTAATTTAATCAAAACTCTAAGAAATTTTTGGCAAAATGTATATCCTTTTCCCACACCCAACAGAAGAAGCCGCGCCACAACAATTTAAGGCAAGTTACTTCTTGATGCCTTATAATGAAGAATTTTTTTTTCATGAAATATTAATCCCGTCTCCGCCAAAAGTCTCCTTAGAAACGTGAGGAAGAGAAGTTGCAGTTCTTTCCAAACCCAGCCATCAGCTTTGTCTCTGATTAGATGACAACCATGCACCCCTTCCCTCAGGGCTCCTTGTAGGTCCCTGGCAGGCAAACCCATCGTAGATAGGCTTTGTCTGCCTTACAGAAGCAGAGATGCTCTATTGGTATAATTAGTTAGATGGGTCCTTCATACCAATTATTTTATCCCTGTTCTTGACAGTTCATCCTTTTTGCTCCTGTAGAAAAGTTACCAATCACATTATATACGTAGTCCTTACCTTTTCAGGAGATTACTGTGCAATGACATTTCTCAGGCAAGAAAACCTAAATATCACAACCCTCAAATTTGATTAGTCACTTTCATGTAGCAAAACAATTGATACCATCTCTATCAAATCAACATGTTTAGTCAAGCATTTTTTTCAGGATGAAGGTGAAGTCTTATAATTCAAAACAACAATGAGGCTCGAGAGAATTTGACCAAGAACACACTGCCGAATCTAGGACAGTTTATTCAAATTGCTCTGTCTTTGATTAGTCCAAGAACTCATGGTGCCTTTTTTCCAGCTTCTTCAACAACTGTAATTAATCACAGAATTTTCACATTAATCTTTCTACCAAAGCCATGAATACTCTTTGAATGAATAACGATTATTTCTTCGTGTTAAGTCTCTCTGCCCTGAGGCTATCAAAATTTCATAGTTGAGTTTCTCCACATTCTTCAAAGCTTTCTCTTTCAACTTTTGACTAAAAACAACATGACAGAACAAGATTCATTATCTGAGTCTATGAGTTAATCTGCATCCAAATGCCTGGTGATGCAGCACTTAAACCTGTTAATCAAAGCACACGGCTTTTGGAGAAGGTATCTGAAAGTTGTGCCTATAAAAAGGGTAGAAAAGACTATGACTTGATCTGAGCATTTGAACCAGGCAGCCAACCTTCCACATAGACTGAGCAGCTGAGTTTATGAAATGGGCAAAAAGAGCCAAAAGATCAGAAAATAGTAGGATTAGTTATCTATTTTATTGTTCTGGGATTCTGTTTCTAGATCACTGAAAGATCAAAGGAGTTTTCACCTCCTCCCGTATTGATATCTAGAATTTACTTCTCAACTAGTGAGGCAGGACTTATCTAATGAAAATTCTGTATTTTACCTCTGGCTTTTAATTAAACTTCTTCTTTCTGTAAACTGGCTTTCTGTCCTCCTGTTTCATTCTCTTGAAATGGAAACCAGCCAAAACTCCTGTCCTTATCTTAGTCTCTTTGTCTCTGTGTGGCAAGAAATCATCGCAATTACAGTCATGGGCTGAATAATGATGTTTCTGTCAATGACGGACCACATATATGATGGTCATCTCCTAAGCTTAGTACTATATGGCGTAGGGGTGTAGAAAGCTATACCATCTAGGTTTGTGTAAGTACACTCTATGATCTTCCTGAGAGAACAAAATTGCCTAACAGATTCAATTTTCAGAACATCTTCCCATCCTTAAGTGACACATGGTTGTATTGTTCTTTCCACTCTTTTTTTCTCTTCTCCAACTTCCCTTAACTACTTCTCAATTCCTTTCATCCTTTCTCTTCCTCATCTCTCCTATCTACTGCCCTGCCCTCCTGGTTCTAAATGCCCTTTAGAAGGGCTTCATCACTCTTTTTGCTTCTCCTAGTTTTCCTCAGTTGGCAGGGAGACATTGTGCTTCCCCAAAGACTCCTCAACATAGAGAAGTACATGATAGAAGAGAAAGGGAAATATAGCCAAGCAACTTAGGGATTTTCGAGCTTTTGGAGAAAGTTCAAAAGAAAGTTACAAAGCCTATGAGCAAGATTTAGAGAAAATAAGATAGCTTTATTGATACAGAGCTAACAGGAGCTAAAGATTGTTCTGTAGTACATGTTGAATTACAGTGCCTGGAAGCAAAAACGGCAGACTAGTCCCCAAAATGATGATATGTGGGAAAACACATGGTCTAATTGTCATAAATTCTATGTCATTGTGGTAAAAAGTGCTTTCGTGAATAGGAAGACATGAGGTGAAACCAGATCCAAACTTAAAATGAGGTAATCATACATGAAGATAAATGGATGGAAGCCCAAGCAGGATAAATCCTCTGCAGGAATCGGTGTCTGTTGAGTTTTAACATCACTAATTTGGACAATTGCCTCAGTGACTAATTAATAAGATTTTGCAAAGATTTCTAAGTCTGCATTACTCACCTGACCATGTGAATTATTCTCATTTATTATTTTTGTTCATTCTCTTATGTGCCAATGCTGGGGACGTAAGGATGGTTCTAAAATTAATTGAATGCCTTCCTGTGCCAGGCCTTATATGTCTTATGTTTGTTAATGTAACTAATCCTCACAACTATCCTGAGAGGTGAGTTGTATTATGCCCATTTTACAAAGGATAAACCTGAGGTTCAGAGTGGTTAAACAACAAGGTCACATGCTAATAAACATTAAAGCCTGGACTTCAGTTCAGGCCTGTCTCTCTCCGTTGATCAGGCATTTCATCAGCTATATATATTTTTTCTGTTCTAAGTCCATTGTCAAAAACCACAGTGTCCTGCCAAGAGATTTGCCACAGCATGGCTTGACAAGCGGTGCCATGTCCGCACCCAGGACACAAACTGGCGAACCCCAGGCTGCCGGAGCGAACGTGATCACTCAACCGTTGCACCACCAGCTGGCCCTGAGATTTGGGGTTTTTAACATCAGTTCCAGGAAGGCTCACAGATACATCATATAAGAGGAAGGGAGTTGTAATTTTCAGGTCAAATAATGTAACAGGGTCAACAGATCATGGACACTTCACTCACTTACCTTAAACTGACCCCTTTAATAAGATGACATGGCTAATCAGGTCATCTTTTCTGGAGCAAGGTAGAGAATAGTGAAGCTTACTTAGCTATTTAAGGATCAGTCTCCTTCATTTATTTACCTAACAAACAGTTATGAGGAGCCTACTATATACAGGGCAAAGTGACAGGCAATGGGGACATAAAATAAATAAGAAATGATCTCAGACACCAGGGTCTTTTTAGTCTCAGGGAAGGAGTAAACTTGCAAATAAGTGCAAATAAACTTCATCAAATTTAAGAGGCCATTGATTTTAAGATGTATGGTTATTTTACCTACTACTAAGGGAAAAAGATGTCCAGTAATCTATGGCATGCTATCAATTTTAAGATTTGAATGTGCATATTAGAATCAATTAGAGAGAGGAAGTGCCATATTATATCTAAGTGCATTTACAGTGATGGTATTAGGGCCAGAATGAGGATGGCAAAAGAGGAGAGTCAGAAAAATCTTTCCAAACCAAGTGACCATTGAATTGAATTTGTAAAGGTGAATAGGTGGTGGTGTGAAGCAACGATGTGAAGGATAGTCCATGAAAGAAATAGAATGCATGAAAAAGTGTGCCTGGTAGCTGGGACACAGCCTGGTGTGCCCCGGGATGACAAGGGGGTAGGGAGGCTGAAACATTGCTGGAGGACTGGGAAAGGAGCCACTGAGGCAGTGTCATGGTTAGTAACATGGTTCCCAAGGTACAGACCAGATAACCTACTAAGGAGTTTGCGTCAACATATTGTAGGCGATAGGAAGCCGTTGAAGAAATTCAAGCAGGAAGTCAAGTCTATCTTCACATTTTTTCCTTCCTTCCAGGAACTTCCAATGAGGGGCTTCACAGATAACTGCTTTTGCATCAAACTATTGCCACCACAAGCTTTATACAGCTTGTTTTCCCTGCTTCACTTCTATAGTCATGAAAATATGATTATCTGAATTTCTGATTCAAATCTTCGCTGTAAGATTATAGTAGGTTACATGCTTTCCCTCCTCGGAGTCCTACATGATCTCCTTTCTCGTATTTCCTTTTGCCCTGATCTTTACTGTTTAAAATCCTTCTCATTGCAAAGGCCCATATCAATGACCACTTCTCTGTCAAGTATACAGCAGCTCACCATCGTTATTTGAACTCCGTTTGACATTTTTGAGCTCTCTTTTATTGAGCTTCTCTTGATTTATGTTACATTGTGTGGCCTGTTTTCTCTGTTAGACTGAGCTCTTTGAGTGTGGGGGTGGGGTCTTAATATCATGTTAATTCTATGTTAGTATCTGATCTGAGCTCAGTCTAATAGAGATGACGTAACAAATAACAAGACAAAATTCTGCTTCACATACACCCTGATCTGCCTCTGAGGAGCATTAGAGGGAATAAAGCCACTATGTTTGTATGCTTCTCAGTGTAGCAGCCATCCTCCTAGATGGCCCCCAGTGGTCCTCGCCTCCTGTATTCACACTCTTGTGTGGTTTCCTGCCATATTGTACCAGGATTGGTCTATGTGACCAATAGAATTAGCAAAAGTAATGGTGTGCCACCTCTGAGATTAGTGAGATTAGGTTGTAATTGAATGTGATTACCGCCTTGGGCCCTCTCTCTTTCCTAGATTATTTGCTCTGGGGGACCCCAGCTGCCATGTCCTGAGAACACTTGTGCAGCACGTGGACAGGTACATGTGACAAGAAACAAAGATAGCCAGTCAACAGCCAGGGACATGAGTGATCCTGGATGTGGATCTGCCAGCTGCGGGTGACTGTAGTCCTGACCAACAGTTTGACTACAACCTCCAGAGAGGCCTAGAGTCAGAACCACCCACTGATTGCTCCTAGGTCCTTAACTCATAGTAACTAATGACCCCTAACTAAATGTAGGGGTAATTTGTTATACAGCAATAGGTAACTAACACACTTAGCAAATCTCATTCCAATTTCATTTGAGTGAGGGGTCTTAGGCAGACAGGAGAAAAAAGAATTGAGCACTCAGGTTTAGAAAACAAAGGAAATTACAACCCAGTTTCTAATGAAAAATACGTATGTTGCGATTTTACCTTAGCTTAATCTTAAGATAGATCTGTGTCACAATTCGGATTTAGTGTTCAATGATTTGTTGCCTAACTGTACCATGATCAGTCTAGTCCCCTAAATGAGATCAGAAGAAAAGAAGAGTGGGCTTGTGGGAAGAGGGCTGAGATTCTTCTCTCTAAGAACTGAGTTTGTGCCGCAGCTCCGTCACTTACTATTTGGTTACCAAATGGGGAATTTACTTAATCTCCTTTAAATCATGGTTTCTACACTATAAAACGGATATCATAATTCATACTCTGCATATTTTGAGGATTAAATGAGTCAGCGTGTGTGAAAGAACTTTGTAAACTGTAAGATGCCATCTGAATAGAAGATGCTTTACAAACTGTGATGCTGACATGTTATTGGCTCAACAGGCCCCAGGTACTGAGTCCATTGGAGGAGGACCATTTAACAATGCAGAGATTCTTTCCTGAGGAGGCATTTGGCCTGCTGGTGACTTGGGTGCCAGGCAAGGTTGTGTCAGTGACAGACACCCTGGCTTACCCTGGCTCATTCCGGGCTTCTCAGTCTCTGGCCCTCTGAATCAAACTTGATTTGGAGGGAAAGGCACCACAGAGTTAAGAACAGCATATGCCCCTACTTGGGGTGAACCTGATGCTGTCACTCTCAAAGCTAGGAGAATTTGAAACTTAACACTTTAGGCAAGAAAAGAAAAATATAGCCATATCATGAAGAGAATCCCAGTTGCATTATTGAGACTGATTTTTAAAACTGAATTATAAAAACAATGGAAAAAGAAATTCACAATTATATTAAGCTTCTAAATCATCCATGAAATAGAGCTCAGCTTGTTTTATCACAAGTTAAAAGTGAGCATTTTCTACCTTAAATTTTAAGTACACATTTTTCGTGAAGATTCGTAATTTACAACATACTTTTTCCATCTTTATTGAGATATAATGGACATGTAACATTGTATAAGTTTAAGGTGTACAACATGATAATTTGATATATGTATATATTTTGAAATGATTACCACAATAAGGTTAGTTAACATTCATCACTCACATAGTTACAATTTTTTTTCTTGTCATGAGATCTTTTAAGATCTACTTTCTTAGCAACTTTCAAATATGCAATACAGTATTGTTAACTATGGTCATCATGCTGTACATTATGTCTCCACAACTTATTCACCTTATGACTGGAAATTTTTACCTTTTGACCACTTTCATCCATTGATAGGATCTCCATTTTTCTGGCTGAATATTATTCCTCTGTGTGTGTATATATGTGTGTATGTATATACATGTGTGTGTATATACGTGTGTGTGTATATGTGTTTTATACATATATATTTATGTTTTTCTATATAAAACATTTTCTTTATCCATTCATCTATAGATGGACACTTAGGGTGTTTCCGTGTCTTGGCTAATAATGCCACAATAAATATGAGGCTACTTGAGATAGTGATTTCATTTCCTTCAGATATATACCTAACGGTGGAATGGCTGGATCATATGGTAGTTCTATGTTTAATTTTTTGAGGAATCTCCGTACTGTTTTCCACAGTGGCTGTACTAATTTACGTTCCCACCAACAGTGTACAAGTTATTGCTTTTTTTCCCCACTTCCTTGCTAGCATTTCTCTCTTTATTTTTTTGATAATAGCCATTCTAACACATGTGAGATGACATCTCATTGTGGTTTTGATTTGCATTTTCCTGATGATTAGTGATGTTGAGCACCTTTCCATGTACCTCTTGCCCATTTGAATATATTCTTTGGCAAAATGTCTATTTAGGTCCTCTGCCCATTTTTACATTAGGTTATTTGCTTTTTGCTATTGAGTTGTGTGAGTTCTTTATATAATTTGGATATTAATACCTTATCAGATATATGGTTTGCAAATATTTTCTCCCATCCTGTAAGTTGCCTCTTCATTTTACTGATCATTTCTCTTGCCATGCAGAAGATTTTTTTTTTTTTTTTGAGGAAGATTAGCCCTGAGCTAACTACTGCCAATCCTCCTCTTTTTGCTGAGGAAGACTGGCCCTGAGCTAACATCCATGCCCATCTTCCTCTTCTTTATATGTGGGATGCCTACCACAGCATGGCTTGTCAAGCGGTGCCATGTCCGCACCCCGGATCCTCATCGGCAAACCCCGGGCCACCAAAGTGGAATGTGCGAACCCAACTGCTGCGCCACCCAGCCGGCCCCAGAAGCTTTTTAACTTGATGTAATCCCACTTATTTATTTTTGCTTTTGTTCCTTGTGCTTTAGATGTCATATCTAAAAACTCGTTGCCAAGACAAATGTCAAGAAACTTTTTCTCTGTCTTCTTCTAGGAGTTTTACAATTTCAGGTCTCACATTTAAGTTTTTAATCTATTTTGAGCAAGTTCGTGTGAGTGGTGTAAGATAGGGGCCTAGTTTTATTAGTTTGCGTGTGAATATCCAATTTTCTCAGCACCATTCATTGAAGGGACTGTCTTTTTCCCAATGAGTATTCTTCTTTCTCAGGATTGCTTTGGCTATAGGGTCTTTTGTGGTGCAAATGAATTTTACTATTGTTTTTTCTATATCTGTGAAAAAAAGCCCTTTGAATTTTGATAGGGATCACATTGACCCTATAGATGGCTTTGGATAGTATGAACATTTTAACAATATTAATTCTTCAAAAAGACACTCTTATAAATATTCAATCTTGAACGTAACTTTCTGATAAAATTCTTTCTTTGTGACCAAATAATGGCTTGCTTTTATTTAGCAGTGGCATTAGAATTTTTCTAGAGGCCTGGAATCTTAGAATTACAATAAATCTGACAATCACCCCTGCCATTTGCCACAAGGAATGGACTTTAGGTATTCTTGTCAGAAGCCTACTTATTTTCAAAAGCTTTCAGATAAGGTATTGCATAACTTCCTGAGCAGATGCTGTTGGTGACCCACTCTTAGTCCCTCAGTGCCCATATAGTTAGAAAGCTTCTTAATGCAAACCCCTGCAACCTTCTGCCTGAGAGCTTTCCCTGGCTGGAGGCACGAGCTTGGTCCATATATGTATGGGGAAGGATGGAATGTCTGCGTAGTGAACACCGCTGGAAGCAGTCCTTGACCAACCAGTGAGAGGAGATAGTGAGAAATACTCCAGCTTCCTCGTGTGTCAGATGGGACAACTCTGAAGTGTGTTCTACCCAGGGGGACTAAGCTCTCGTACCCCAGAGTAGTGACCTGTTCGTCAATATCTCCTCGTCTGGCTTCCTTCCTTCCCCAGTCTCCTACTGATGCGGGGTCGGTGAGCCGAGGAGTCGAAAGAAAGATTTCTTGGACTCTCAAGATCTGGCAGTAGTGCTCTTTTATTTAGAGAATAGTGTGGAATAGCATGGGGACAGGACCCATGGGCAGGCAGAGCTGGTGTGTGGGGACAGGACCCACGGGCAGTCAGAGCTCCTGCTGCTGCCCCGAGTTGAGGGTTAGGGCTAATTTTATAAGGCATGAGTATGTGAGTCATCTCTTCACAAGACAAAGGAAAGAACATGAAAAAAAAGTTAAAATGGTATCAGTGCAGGTGGGGTCTGGTCATTGGGTGATCCCATGACTTTTAGACAAGAATCAAATTGGATTAAGTAAAGGTTAGAAAGGTTAGAAGCCACCACTCTAAATCAGTTACATAAGATTGCCAGACAGCAACCAACTTAAGTTCTTGCCTTCCCCATTAAGAGTTTCTAGGGATAAGGTCATCTCTCTTCTTCTTCCTGGTACAGAGAGGGAGGCACCTTTTACAGATAGAGATTTACCTTACAAATGTAAATATGTCCCAACAAGGGCAAGTTCCATTCCCCAGAGCCTCCCTCCCTGTCCCTGTTATCAAAAGCAATCAACCCCAAACAATCCCGATGCCAAAGAGACATATCCCGGGGTGGCCAATTTCAGGTCCCTACAAGGTCATCCCCCCATCCTTCACAAATGCAAATATCTCTCAAAGAGCAAGCAAATTCCAGTCCTCGGAGCTTGCTTCTCATCTGCAGTTTTTTAAAATCAACCAGCCTAAAATCCTCATCATAAACCGTTTTAAAATTAAGCAGCCTAAAAATCCTCATCACTACCACGGCTTCCTAAGATCACTGCCAAATAAACTGTGTGCATTCAAATCATTGTCTCAGGGTCTGCTTTTCGGGGGAATTCAACCTAAAAACTCCCTCAATTAAGTTTTCTAAAAATATTTCCAGCCAGCTCCAAATTAAACATCAGAATGTTCTTTCAGCAGTGATATTTACGTGGGAAAATGTGCCCGGATGCCACTTCAGAAAACTTTTCCACAGTTACCCAAGCCAGAACAGTGTATCAGAATTGTATTTTTCACATATATCAGTTGACTGTGTAGTAAAATAGACAACATATTGTACAGAGAAGTTTTTTAAATTAAATAAAATATGCTTATTACAAGAATGTCTACATCCTGTTGCACAATAAAAGGAATAACTTTTTTAGGTAACGTTCACAAGTTAGTGTGCAATGCCTTCCCACTTCTGGTTCTGATGAATCATCAAGTGCCTCACAGGCGCAGCTGGGGAAACATTGGGCCAGAAGGAGATGTGGTGGCTGATGAGGACTTTTAGGTTGCTTTTAAAACTACAGATGAGAGGCGGGCTCTAAGGAGTGGAATTTGCTTGCTTGTCCCTTTGTTGGGAGGGATTTGCATTTCTAGGGGAAACCTCTATCTGTGGAGATGCCTCCCTCTCTGTGCCAGGAGGAAGGGGGATGGCCTTATCTCTGGAAACTCTTAATGCCAGAGGCAAGAACTTAAATTGGTTGCTGTCTGGCAATCTCATGTAACTGATTTAGGGTGGTGGCTTCTAACCTTTCTAACCTTTACTTAATCCAATTTGATTCTTGTCTAAAAGTCATGGGATCACCCAATGACCAGACCCCACCTGCACTGATACCATTTTAACTTTTTTCGTGTTCTTTCCTTTGTCTTCTAAAGAGATGACTCACATACCTATGCCTTAAATTTAGCCCTAACTCTCAACTCGGGGTAGCAGCAGGAGCTCTGACTGCCCGTGGGTCCTGTCCCCACACACCAGCTCTGCCTGCCCATGGGTCCTGTCCCCATGCCAGCGGGGGCAGCAGCAGCAGCAGCAGGAGCTCTGACTGCCCGTGGGTCTCGTCCCCATGTACCAGCTCTGCCTGCCCATGGGCCCTGTCCCCATGCTATTCCACACTATTCTCTAAATAAAAGAGCACTACTGCCAGATCTTGAGAGTCCAAGAAATCTTTCTTTCGACTGCTCGGCTCACCGACCCCGCATCAGTGGCCATTCATGTATTTGTTAGTTTGTGATACTATTTAGTCTAATGGTAACTCGCCTGCATTTTCTGCTAGTTGGGAACTAGTGGTGGAGGACAGCAAGATTTGTTTGTTGGCAAATGAATTGATATCTTTGCTACCTTCCTAATTTAGACCAAATAATTAATTCTAATATTAATGGAATTCAGGTGAGGATGGAGATGAGCTTGCATTTTAGAAACTTGTGTAATACTAATTTTTGATAACTGAAAATATTCATTTTCCATTGATCATTAATTTGTTGCTTATTTCCTACATATATTCATTTGTCTTAGGTCAAACTCCCCAGAACATAGACTCTGAGACAGAGATTTGCATGAAAAGTGTTTATTGAGTGTGCGCTGGGAACAAGACCACCAGGGAGTGCAGGGAACCAGAGAAGCTAGACTGAAATGCAGCTACAACAAAGCCCACAGCCAACTGCATGGGGAGCTCTGAAGCTGATGGCCCTTCAGAGACATCTTGAATTGAGGCCAAAGGGGCCAGGTCTTCCACCCCATATCAAGCAGTTGCTGGATGCTGACACACTCTGTGAGGGGGAACCTTAGTGGCTCCCTCCACCCAGGGAAATTCCCAGAGTGGACTCAGCTCTGAGTCAAACTGCAAGTAGCTGGGAAAATGCAATCTTCTACCCTTAGTAGGGGACTGGATGACACCTCACAGCATCCACTACAACCACTAGCAAATGCACATGTCAGTCAGAGTGTGACAACAGCTGTGAAAGAAAACAGCATTTTATTTACTCAGATATTCTGAGTAATTGTCAATAAGGTAGTTTGATTATCAACTCTTTAGAATGCAACAAATACACTTAAAGCCAAAGCTATGGGAATTATAACTTAATTCTTCCTGGATGACTCAGAGGAAGAAACAATTCAAATCTTATAGAGCCTTAGGAACAACGTTTATTAGCAAGGAGAAGCATAGAGGTGCACATTAATAGCTTCCTGACTGATAGATAATAGAGAACTGCTTTATCTTACAGTAGCTCTTAATTTACTCACAATATCACTGCACTGGCCTCTGAGTCTTTTTTTTTTTTTTTTTTTTTTGTCTCTTGCTTGCTCTTATTTCTCTGGCTAATCCCAAAGTAGTCATTGGTGCCTTTGGGAGGCAGGCATTTAGATGGTGGCTCTCTCTTGGGACTCCTGAAGGAAGAGTCCTTCTAGATGAGTTCCTGGGTAGGTTGGTGGGCCTGCAGGAGAAATCTGCCCCCTGAATAATTTCTTGAGCTAGCAGATCCTTCTGCTTCCCTCTCAGCCAAAGGCTCTCTCAGCTCCTGAGGTTCATCCAACAGGATCTTGCTGCTGGTTCCTCTTGCCCTCAGGGCAGTCCTTTTGGGTGGGGTTGTCAACAAAAGCACTCCCACTCAATGTCTTCTGTGGTGTTCTCAGAAAACTCAGGCATCTTGTGCAACAGAAGAGGAAATGCAGACCACTCCACTGTGGCCATCCCCACCCCTTGTCTTTCTTTTCTCACACTCTAGTATGCATAAGTCACCAAGTCCACTGCAAGGACAATGGGAAAATCCCACTCAATATGTCTATTTCTATGTCTACATATGAATTAGTATCTGTCAATTAATCCTTAGCACTTAATGCAGTATCCAAGACAGAGGAGGAATGGAATAAATATTGGTTGAGTGAACAAAGGGTTAGCTGCTCAACAACTTTTTACAAAAAGAGTTTTTCTAACTTTTTAAAAAGATTTTTCTCAAGTCAGAGGCAAAGTATTCCCATTCTGTCTTGTACTATTTTCATTGGGGAACATCTGTTCCCCACCTTCTTTCTACGGCGTATGTTGTACACCAAGACCGCAATTAAGTCACCCACAGCCTTCTCCTCTTTTTGGCCAACCAGCATTATTTCCGTGATGCCTTCCTCTTAAGCCTGGGTTTCCAGCCCTTTAATCATCTCTGCTCTCTTCTGGGTCCAAATATCTCACTTACTTTTAAACTGTGGAGACCCAAATGGAAATCTATCTTAATGATGCTGTAAAAGTTCGGTAAATTTCAGGGGAAACCAACATCTGTTTGGTCCTTCCTCATTATCTTCTTGCTGCCTTTTCATTAAGGGATTCTCAGGAAAAACTATAAAATTTGTTTTTTAAATTAATTCAACAATTTCCCTTCCAACATAAGTCTTCCTATTTGTACGCATACAATTTCTATGCAAAAATGGATTCATAAATGGAAGGTTTTTAAGCTCATAAACATAAGTCTTTACACAATATTTTAAAATATCTCGCACATACTTTTAGAATCTAAATGCAGAATACTAGTCTTTTTAACTCTTTTTTTATAATTTCTTTTTTGTGTATTAACTCAGCAGTGACATTGTTTTTGAATCAATTATTTATCAACTTAAAAATATTTTTGCTGTCTTTATTTGAACCTTTCCTATCCTCTTGGTATAGACCAATTGAGTAAGAATGAAAATAGTAACGAATATTACATAGCATTTACTATCTTCCACGCAAGTGTTTTAGATGTTTTAACATATTTTATCTTCATATCAACCTAATGAGCCAGTACTATTGTCATTTCCGTTTTTCAGATGAAGAAGTTGAGGGACAGAGAGGCTAAAGACTTACCCAAGATAGCACAGCAAATGAGGTTCAGAGCTGTATTTAAATAGAGGTTTAAACACAGAAAGCCTAGCCCTAGCCTAGTCAATGCTCTTGTGGCATGTTGCCATATGTTTATGAATATAGAGGTGGACTTGCTCTTTTGTAGGTTTCTTTTTATTTATTTCTTTTATTTATTTATTTATTTATTTATTTTTGGTGAGCAAGAGTGGCCCTGAGCTAACATATCTCGCCAATCTTCCTCTTTTTGCTTGAGGAAGATTGTCCCTAGGCTAACTTCGGTGCCAATCTTCTCTATTTTATATGTAGGACACTGCCACAACATGGCTTGGTGAGTGGTTGTAGGTCTGTGTCAGGGATCCAAACCCACAAACCCCGGACCCCAGAAGTGGAGCATACAAACTTAAACCACTACGCCACTGGGTCAGCTCCAAAGGTTTCTTTTTTTTTTTTAAAGATTTTATTTTTTTCCTTTTTCTCCCCCAAGCCCCTCTGGTACATAGTTGTGTATTCTTCGTTGTGGGTCCTTCTAGTTGTGGCATGTGGGATGCTGCCTCAGCGTGGTTTGATGAGCAGTGCCATGTCCGCGCCCAGGATTCAAACCAATGAAACACTGGGCCGCCTGCAGCCGAGCACACGAACTTAACCACTCGGCCATGGGGCCAGCCCCCATCCAAAGGTTTCTTTTTATTAGCACCCTTTACTACACACAAGCAGAAGTTTTCTTTGTGTTTAAAGATGAATTTTCTAATACAATTATTGTACTTGATGCTGGTTTGACTGAAAAAATGACTCATGGTGGTTTCTCTACTGGTATGCTCTCAGGGCTCCCTTACGTTAAGAAGTTTTCATTCACTTTCTCCTTTGGGAATGCGAATCCTGCAGTTGCTATGTATTGGTAAATCTAACTTCCTTAGGTCAAATACTGAGCTCATCTTGCCATCATGAATTGCAAATGTAACCTCCAGGAGCGACGTAAATTTGCCCCACACAGCTGTGACGTACATCTTGGGCTACCCACAAGTACAGAAGAACCCTTGATCTTCTCACCCTGAGTATAATTCATTTCAGAGTCAGTTTTCCAGAACAGATGGTTCTATTGTTACCACCCAGGTCTTCCTGTGGGGCTTTCGGAAACCGTGCTGCTGTTTCAGAGAACACTTGAGACTTTGCCAAGAGAACTGCCTGAACTATTCCATTGGTGGTGTGCTGAGACCCCAGCAGACTTGTTCCAGCTCTGGCTATTTGGGTTGTTCTTATATGTTTCATTTAAACTTTGGGGGAAATAATTACCTTGCTGAAGAAAAAGAATCATATTCCAACTTACTTTATTTGGACTAATGAATTGAACATAATATTCAAAACTGCTTTACAAAACCCAATCCTGCAGGTGCTACCCCTATTTAAGATGAAAGTTTATCAGAGAAAACCCACAGGCCTGTTTCCAAACATGCCTTTGTCCTCACTCTCTGTAAATAGAACAGGAAAACAGTATCTACAGTCATACTTAAACATTTTAAAGAAATTTTAGCAAATCTTCTTTGTTCCCTAATCTTACAAAATGTTCTCTAAAGCAATGATTTCTCTTTAAAAAATACTATATGCATTCAGTTTTATGAGAGGCTCTGCATATATTGAGAAATATTTAAGCAATACGTATATTTTCTAGCATGCCATAATTTTTAAAGGAGTTACCGCAAAATATTAACCATGTTTCTCTCTTGGGAAATGGAATGGGGATTGTTGGGGATGGAGATGAAGACTTCGACTTTTCCCTTATTCATTTCCTCCAATGTCTGGATTTCTTTTTAACCCCTGTGAATGTATTTCTTTACAAGTCATTATCTGAGCAGTGAGATTACAGGCTGCTTTGTTTTCAGACGTTTTTCCATCTGAAACAGAAGTCATTTAAAAATGCAAAGTCCTTTTTCAACTCTCTCATGAAAGATTAATCAGTCAATGTATTTAGAGACTTGGTTAGTTTGACTTGGAAAAGGAAAGGTGCCTGTCCTTAGCGTTTTAGAATTTTAGCACTGAGAGGATCCAGGCTTGCTGCTTTACAATAGGGAACTGAATTTAAACAAAATGGAATGATTTGTTCGAGTTCACACAGCTAGTGAGTGGCCAGACTAGAACAGTCCAGGTCTCCTAACTATTGCAAGTACTTTTCCTATGAAACCATCCCAACTTCCCTAAGTATTAACTACTTATATTTCCAAATTTTGTATTGTAATTTGCAACTGTAAAAATTTGCAAGTATATTCCATTGATTTAACTGTATCTTAAAGCCAAGCTTTAGAAGAGGTATAAATATATGTAAGGGACAAATATTCTTAGGTCAAACGAACTGCAACCATGTTAAGTAAAGTGTTAAGTGCTGGAAAATACACTCAGCTCAAAAAGGAAATGGTGCTCACCTGGGAGAAAACTCATGTTTGAGGGATGGAGGATTCTAGATGAAAATAATGACGTCATCTAATGATTTATATGTGGCCATTCATCTGTTGGGATTGTAAAGAGGCCTAATTAGACCTCATAAAAACTCTTTAATTGTAAATATCTTCTTATTAAAAAAATAAGATTGGTAGAGTGGAGACACGTGTTCCTACAAAAGCCTCTTATACTGTATATTTTATCCAAGGACTTTGCAGTCATGAAAAGAAAAAAAAAAAAACCTAGGTAATTCTATGCTAGAAGGAAGCAGAAAGCATAAAAAATGATCAGCGTTGATGCTGAAACCTAATTCAAAGGTAGACATTATTACAAACACGACTTAGTAGAAGAGACTGTGAAATCACTACTTTCTTCTACTGGAATCCTAGTCTTCCTATTTCCTCTTACTATTTATAAAAAGGCTGAGCTCACCTCTTGGAATGAGTGAAAAGAGATGTGGGATCCATGGCATAGCCTTTTTCTGTAGCTTGTAGAAACATATGTGCACAGCTCCTCGTACTGCTGGCCTCTACCAACTGAGGGAACATTCCAGAGGGATAGTTCCTTTCCATATGGAAGTGGTGACATAGAATTGAAATGGCACTTAGTAAGTATTTTCTCAATAAATGAATCAATATCTGTTGCCGATTTTGCCTCTCCACTCTAAACCCCATAAGGAAGCTTCGAGAAGCCTGGAGAAAATTTATTTCTACTTCTTTCCATCCTACTATTTTGAACTGGAAATACATAAAGAAAAATGGATCCTGGATAATTTCAGGCCAAATTGCTGGAGGAAAAAAAAAAGATAAAAGAGAATTGCTACCTATTTGTAGTTGCATGGATGTTGAATTTTTGTAATAAAATAAATTCTCATTATTTCACCATTACCTCCTTCCTGGAGAAGATTATCATTGCCAGTATCCCTCATTTGCGTTTTAAAAATTTAATATGCTCTACTAGGGTGATAAATTATGCCTTATTTTTATTTTCATTTTTTCATTGCTGGATACTGAGGCCTTGAAAATTAAGTAAGTGTCCACACAAAGAAGTCCCTGGTCAAGGACAGAGCTGGAATAATGGGTTTGAAGAAGAGCGTGGATAAGGAAAGATGGGTGCTGAATCAGTAGAGGATGAGAAGTTATTGGCACTGAGCAAGGACACAAGCCCAAGAGAAAGAAGGCTGACTCACCAGGAAGTGGAATTAGCACAAAAGGTCAACTTTCTCTCATAGATAAAGGAAACCTCACAAGTCATATCCCTGACACAATAAAAGCAAAGCCTAGACACTGTGGCAAAAACATAATAGGCCCAGAGAACAACTTTTCTAGAAAAGACTTTGAGTAAGATTTAAAAATGAGAAAAACATTTTTAAAATTGGGTACCTATTGGGATAAAAAGAATTTCCAGACAAGTTAAGGATTAACCCTAGATCTTTTGTCACATGTGGGTACCACTAGTAGCAAAGAGAGAAATGTTCTATGAGTTTTCATTTCAAAAAAACAAAGGAAAGTAAGAGAGAACTGTATGAAAATAATAATGTGAAATTAATTTTAGCAGCAAAATATCATTGCTACCATTTAAACTAAGAAACAGCCCTTCTAGTATTGCTACCACAGGCTCAGTCTATTGTGACTCAGTGTTGGGAATGGGATACTGAAGACACCAGAGGAAGAGAAGAGCTAAATATGAAAATCTTCAGAAGGACACAGGGAAACCATTAAAATTCATTGCTTCAGGCAGTCCATTGAAACATTTTCCAGTCTGCTTATTAAAGCTGTGGAAAAATTAGGGACTCACATTTCTCACTCTTGGATGTGGAAGTGTAAGTTACAAGAAGATAGAAAGCAAGGAAATAGCCAAAGGAAGGAAAACCATGACTTAGTTATGGCTAATCTGAATTTACTGGTATTTCTCAATTTAAGAAAATGCAGAGAAGATCAAACTAGAGGATAGGGATGATATAAAACTGCAATTAATTTATATACGAAAAGAGGAGGAAGAGAGAGGGCTTTCTTAAATAAAGCATAAAAAATGGAGAGAAACTCTCACTGTCTAGTCTGTACTTCATTTTATTCATTTTTACAATAAATGTATATTGAATAGGCGCTCTGCATAATGCATATGCCAATAAAAGGGCAAGAAAAAGTCACTTGACCATTCTGAACATGCCAATATCAAAGTGGAAACTCTCTTAGACGTTAAAATTGCTACCATTTATTGCTTCCCACGTTTTAGGCTTTGCGCAAGAAAATTTATGTCATATTTCGTTGAATTCCTCTTACAGCTCTGTGAAGTAGGCATGTCTTTCTGATGCAAGGCTCTTAGTCTTTCTACTATGCCACGCTCTTTGTCACCTCTATCTTACCCTAGAGGATATTTGTAGTTTGAGGAGGAAGAGGGAAATTTTTCTGAGGACATAGGAACTAAAGGCAGTACTCTTGGGGGAGGGGGCCTAACTAAGAGAATTTGAGGTGTCAACATGGAAAACTGAGAGAGCGTGTGATGTGAGCACTTAGTACAGTGCTTGGCATACCATAGGTATTCAATGTGTGGTGATACTGATGGAAGACAAGCAGGAGAAAGAAGGCAGGCTTAGGATGGATGGATAAACAATTGGCCAAGTAAAAAGATTTTTCTTTTCCTTTGAATGAAGCTTATAGGGGTCTGCGTGAAGTCATAATATCAAGAAAGTAGAGGGAAGCATATACAACTGAGGTCATGACAGAGATAGGGTTCCTGCAGGAATGGAAAAGGAACATCCCATCAAGAGCTGAAGGTTGAATGCATGGTCTCCAAAACTTCCCAAATACAGTACGTACTTATCCCTTTAGTCGTCATGCAAAAAGAACAAGGCATTTCAAAGATTTGGGGTTTCAAAGGTTTCGGATATATATATTTCTTAGAATTGCTTGTTTTGTCATTTATTTCTATGAAACTTATAAAGCTGGCTCTGTGTGAAGGTGCTTGCCAGGGAGAAACTGATTGTCGGGTTCCTCATCTTTTCTCAAGAATACTGTAGATTATAGGAGGCTATTCATCAACATTACAATCTGAGTTTTTAGCATCACCTTGTAATAAGTTTTCCTTTTCTCTCATGACATACCGAAAGAATTTTAGGGTACTCATAATGCCCTTAACAATTTTTTCTTTTTTTTCTTTTTTTTTGAGGAAGATTTGCCCTGAGCTAACATCCACCACCAATCCTTTTCTTTTTGCTGAGGAAGACTGGCCCTGAGCTAACATCTGTGCATCTTCCTCTATTGTGCATGTGGGATGCCTGCCTTAGTGTGGCTTGGTAAGCCGTGCGTAGGTCTGTGCCTGGGATCTGAACCGGCCAAGCCCAGGCTGCTGTAGTGGGGGCATGTGAATTTAATGGCTATGCCACTAGGCGGGCCCCTTTGAACATTTTTTTGAAAGAAAAAGACAGATATTTGAAATTAGGGAAAGCCTTAAATATTTAGAGGTGGTAGATTTGGATCACACAGATTCTCGCGTGAAGAACTTCTGCTTAATAGCATAGCTGTAGAAAGAGGCAGTCAAGCATGAAACCCTAGGTACCATTAAATAGAAGACCAAATGAAAGTTTTCTTTAATACCACATTTCTTAAGGTATCTTAACATGTCTGAACCATGCCTAAGTCTGCCTTTTCAAAAGTTACGACTAGAAAACTAGATAAATTTCTTCAGCCTATATTTCAAACATTTTCAACATGAAATTTTGGTCACTTTCCTTTACATATTAGCAGAAAATTATATCGGTGGAAAATTGTTGGTAGAAAAATATGTATATTTTTCAAAATATATGTGTTAGTATTTCATGATTTTTTACTGTAAAAAGTAAGGCATTATTTTCTCCTTTCCAGAAGTAAAAAATAACTAACTATCAAACTGAATTTGCAAACTACAGAACAGTATAAAGAGGAAAAAAAAGTCACCATCCAAAGACAGCAATTTTGTATATCTCCTACAGGGCTGTTTGTGTGTCTTTGGGAGTGGGAAAGGATGATATGCTTAAATAGGAAGTTTTTTCAGGCTGCCAAGATCAGGACCTGTGCTGTCTTGTTTTCCCATGGGACTACTGCCTTTGAGAGAAGCAGGGTCTAGAAAATCCATAGCAATGGCTCTAAAATCTGTCTCCATTTCCCCAGAAAAGGAAAGAAATGATTTTCTCCACCTTGCAAAGTAATAGCCCCATCTCTAGAAAATGAACAGCTAACTCCACTTTATAGATAGTGTATAAAATGACTTGAAATTTTTCCAAACGCAGTCTGCTTGGTTTTGCATGCTCATAATTCATAGATGACTCCTTGGTGACCTAGTGGCAACCTCTCCCCTCCTAATTTGGGTCTGTCTCCCAGGTTCCTGAGGCTATTAATTATACGCTCTTCTGAAATAAGTTCCTGTGTAGCCTTCTTTTTAAAGAATCCTTAAACTCAGGCATTAAGCTGCACAGCCTCATTTTCAACAATTATTTAGATAGGCATTAGTTTTACTGGTTCCTTCCTCAACATTATTTCTTACTTCCATATCTCTCTCTCTTGGATGCATGTTTCATTTGCTGGAGTATGTTCACAAGTGGTCTTTGCACATCTGAAAAGTTGAAATTGTCTAGCTTTTGTGTAATACCGTTACAACGCCTCAGAACAAGGGTTTCATGAGACCCTTGGAAAACTTTGGAAAGCAATGTTATCACTTTACTAAATTTATGTTGACTGATAGTATTGAGATTTCTGAAGCCTGGCTGATCTCATTATTAATATTAAACTTTCTTGTGACCAAAGAACCCCCATAAATGTTGGTTCAGATGGGCCCCACAAAAAGAATTATCAGGAATGCACATTTACGTTCTTTTAATACAGGAAATTTCAGTTGCACTTTCTGCCCCTGTTCTACTGTGTTGCTGAGTTACAGACAAGTAAACAGAAATAGGAAATTTAACAAGTTTCATCTAAGGTCTTAAAGAGAAATGAAACAAAAACTTTTTAGAAAGGTAGGCTAGTAAGGATAAGCTGTGGATTTGTTAATACCTCCTCTGCTCTAGTCCACCCACCCCCTTAATAGGTACATTGAATCATAGTCATGTCTATAGGACAAGAAGATAACATGTTCTATGCTGTGAACCAATATTACTGAGCTTTGTATGGCAAAAGTTATTTTTGCTACTAATTTATAGAAAATGAGAAAATGAGATTTGGGTAAGAACAAATGCTAAGGGGTGAGGCCAGAATCTTACGCCAGAATGGCAACACTATTTTGAAGACTTCCTAAATAAGCGCTTTTCATTTATAACTGGAAATTTCTACTCTCCCTCCCCCTAGTTATTCGTACTCGAGATTCATTGCCAGGTATCCCATCCTGTAGTGTGAAGATGTTTGAAGAAACCGTAAAGACAATGAACTCTGGAAATATAGAGTCAAATTTAAAAGACAAATCTCTTCCTGGAGATTGGTTACATTAGATTTTGCTGGATATGGAAAATGAATATCATAGCCTTCCCCTTCATATCCTGGAGTAGCTCTGCCATGCCCACCGGAATTCCTATGTGAGAACTTGAAACAAGATTTGATTTCATTCTCCACAATGAACACATGGTGGATATACAAATGGCTTCTAAGCCTTTTGATGTTCATTAAGAGGAAGGAGTGGGGAGCTGTTTCCTGGAAGAGTATGGGGCACCAGGGAGCATTAAAGAAAGAAACAATGGCAAAGGAAATGTCAGTCTTTTGCACTCATTATGTTTCTGTGAACAATGAATTTCATGAAAAGTTTAGGGCCTTGAATGGACGTGTTACAGGTTCCAATCCTGTTCCCACCACTATCTTGGGGACCACGCATAATACTTCTTAACTTTAGATTTACACTTGAAAAACAACCAACATCGTACCTACTTCCCCTAGTCACCTAATGGGAACACTGGGTTGTTTCCATTACAGACAATATGAAAAGCCTTTTGGAACATTTGTAGTTTACAAGATCTATTAAAAGTCGTGATAATATCAAGTCTTATTTTTTCCACCCTCCAATTCCCCACATTAATTTTCTCCTTCTTAAGTATAGAGAATACTAGAAAAATTTAAAGAAGAAAATAACAACCCTTCATATTTACGTCAACTAGAAATAACCTCTGTATAACTTTCAATATGTATCCTTATAGTCACATATATATACATAGCTTTGCTTTCAAAGTAAGAAGTAAGAATTTTGTAAGTTATAACAAATGAGATTTATTTATCTATTTTTATTAAGCATAGTTATTCAAATGGAAGTCAATTGTGGATTTTATTTTCTACAAAACTTTCTGTTTCTGCCAAACTACTACTCCAATTTTCATTTTCTGACCTTAAGGCACAGCAACTCTTTGGAGGTTTTTAAATGGATTTTGTATGACTCAGACATTTCACCTGAATTATAGAGCATATATCATCAAAACCCTTGAATTGTTCCAAAGTTACAGAAAGAGAAATCACAGTAATCTGGACAATGCGTTAATCAGAAATTCATACATGAATTGTTCAGCTGACAAGACCCTAGTCAGAATCTTATCTACCCTTAAGTTTATTATCTTAGGACTTTCAATGCTGAATATGAATGAACAGCCAATAATAAACTAGCAATTATCTACCACCTGTAATTTACAAAGAAGTGTGTTAGAAACAAAGTATAAGCCAAGGTCCCTATAACCAAAAAGGACTGACTCCTCATCTTTGTCATGTTTTTAGAGAGTTCCCTTAGGAAAATTATTCCATGCCCCACCTCCACTGTGACACTCAGTGTCAATTGAGCCTTTCAGGAATGAGGGTTACCTAAATTTCACATGTTCCCAGACCTGGCTCGTTTCCTCCCGTTCCATTCATGTCTGTATTTAGAGCTGTAGGTCATGTTTCGAATTTCCCCTCCTCTTTTCCTAACACTTACCAATTCCTTAAGAAGGATATAAACGAGGGCAGGAGAAAGCTTTTATTAACTGAGTATTAGGCCTTCAGTAATACTCTATATTAGCGTATGGTTAGCGCTTTAAAAATATTATCTTATTTAATCTGTGCATCCAGCTCTTGATGTTAGTATTTCTGGTTAATAGCTATTCACCCTCAAAATCCCATTCTCCTTTTTCTGGGGCACGTGGGCTCCCTGTTTAAGACGACATTTCTCGGTTTCCTGTGATCTTCCCTTCACATCCCATTGGTGAGAACTTAGTCACATGACCAATGGGATGTGAGGAGAAGAGCAAAACCTCTGTGTGCGTGACTTAAAGAAAATTGTTCATCACGGACTTCCTCTTTTCCCCCTTCGTGCAGACTAGCTTGATTTGCTGAGACTCGGCTTTGCTCCTGTCAATGTCGAAAATGGACTAGGAGATAGAAGGAATCTGTGCTCCTGGATAGCTTAGAGGATCAGAACCAGCCACCCAGCTTAGGACGCCCACCTTAAAACGGTTACACAAGAAGGAAAGATGCAAACCTCTAATTTAAGCCATTGTCTTTTTCTTTAAACATTGTATTTTGAGGTCTCTCTCTTTCAGCAGCTTAGTCCTTACCTCAACTAATAAAGAATTACTGACTTCATTTTACAGATCAAAAAGTGAGGTTCAGAGAGGTAATTCCCTTATGTATTAGGATTTTTCCAATTTCCCCTCCTTGCTCAGCACAGTGTATTTCCACTGAAACACAATAAGGCCCTTTTAGAATGGGAACAGAGCAAAACCCAGAACCGAGTGGGCCCAGAACCAGAGAATGCTCAGCCCCCACAGGATCCAAGTCAAAACTCTCTTTAATCTCTCCATTTCTGGATCTCAAACAAGCGCCCTTCTGTTTACTAGTTCTCCTCAAGAGGTTTGCTTTCCCAGAACAGGCTGACCTCTAGTAAGAAGTTCAGAAAAGAGCTGTCAGGGTTGTAGGTTATGTAGCATCATCCCATCTTATCTCGACACCTCTGACAAACAGCAGAGGAAGAAAGGACTCTTGCCACATGAGTTCCTCATCAGTCCCCATCTCTTAGGGAGTATATTATTCTGTCAAGAAAAAAAATCCATCATCTTGTTCTTCAAAGGCCAAATAAATATAGTTAACACCAAAGCTGTGCTCTGCTGACCAAATAGCACAGCCATAAAAAGATAATCTTCATGACATAAATGACTAGGTCTCCTCGATAAATCAATACGGCAAAAACCTTGAGAGTAAATCAAGACAAGTGGGAAACCAGCTGGAAGAAATGAAACAGGCAAAGCAGGTGGGTTGGTTTGTGTTCGGGAAGATGAAACACAGCATGAGGCATTGCATGTTTACACAAAAGCAAGATCTGGAAACTTTGTCAGGCTTTGAACTGAGCTAAATGCATGACTTATTTAAGAAGGGCTAGTAGCTGGGAACTGGTTGAACTAAAGAGTGTCAAGACTAATTCTGAAGATGTTTTCTTATACTTAGCCTGTTTTTATGTGCTCTGAGGATTGCCAAACAGCCAGTGGTAGATGATGCTTCATCTAAGTGTGATTTTAAGTGACGTGAGGGATGGTGGGACTGACTGTTTCCCCAGAGAAGCAGAAAGAAGAAATTCTCATAAAAAAATGCCTTTGTTGTGTTGGGTAGCTGTAAAAAAGGCAAAGGGAGAGTAGACCTTTGACAGGGGGTTCCTTATTAGGACAAAACCAACACCAGGCCAAACAGCCCTGAATCACTCCAACACACATCTGTGGCCACTCATAAGGGACAAAAGCTCAAGAGTGAAACCACAGCACCACCTGGAATACATACCTTAGGCAACATTATCTTGTATCCAGCAACACTATCACCTTTTCCAGAAAAGGCTGCCTTGCTGTTGTGCAGGTGGATTTAGATATCACAGTTGATTCCATTTTGGCAGGGCTTATTAGGCCAAAAATAACCACCTCCTTCATTTTGGGCCTCTGGGAATGTGTCAGAAGTTGTAGTCCAAGCATGCAAAGACACACACACACTAAAGAGTGCCAGGAGTCTGATTCCCAGTAACTTCCAGCTAAGAACCCCGGAGTCAGCGTCTCCTGATTTCTCACACAAAAAAAGATAAAAACTAACAAAAGCCACCAAAAACTTGAGTTTGCAGAATCTGAGATCTCCTATATCCAAATGCAAGATGGGTAGAACTGGATTGAAAAATGCAGTTGAAACCCACCAAGGCCAAATTTCTGCAACAGAACAAGCTGCTCAGCTGGGAGAAAGTAGAGAACTCCCCAAACCATTTGTCCTTTGGCTCAAAAACGCCAGCCCTATACCAGCAAGAAAACCGAGCAGCTGTTCCTCTCCTGCACAGATGTACTACCTTATGAAGTGGGAAGAGAGTCTTCTGTGCCCACTAAACCCTCCTGACCTACACTCATTGCTATGAATACAGCTCGTCCTATACAAATTAGAGACTGATGCTCCCAGGAAACACCTCGAGAGGAGCAGGGAGGGTTGCCAGATTTAGCAAATACAAACACAGGATGCCCAGTTCAATTTGATTTTCACGTAAACTACAAATAATGTTTTAATATATAACTATGTCCTAAATAGTAAATGGGGACTACAAATACTTTTTTAGTGTAAGTATGTCCCAAATATTTGTGAGACATACTTACACTAAAAAAGTATTTGTGATTTATCTGAAATTCAAACAACCAGGCATCCTGTATTTAATCTGGCAACTTGAGGAAGGGAGAAAAGAGAGAATACATTACCACATTGCATCATGGAGATACAGATTCGACAAATAAGAGTGTTGTAGGTTGAGGCAAAGACACAATAAGCCCTTGCAATGATACTGACTGAATATTATAAATTTACATTTACTAAGATTGTTCAGAACATCGTAGCCTGGGGAGGATAATATCCCAAATCAGCCCAATATATACAGAATCACTGCAATGAAGACTGCCTCTTAGAAACTAAGAATTGGGCTAGAATGTATATTTATTGACTTGCCTTTTAGCTGATTTATAGCTAGATTTCAACAGACACCAAATGTCATAAGGGAAATCCATGTACTTATCAGTTGACAAACATTGAGTCTAGACAGAGCTAGTTTCATTAAGAATAGAAAAAAAAAAGGGAAAATATATTCAGAACAAAGGAAAGTAACTACTATCCCAAGAACATAAAAGTATTTTTTTATACTGCTGACATAATCATTAGTAGCAAAAGAATAGGAACTCCATGAAACAAGAGCTGGAAGTCTAAGGATGAATTGAGAAGCAAGGTACGTCAGATAAAGAGATTTTAGGAATTTAGAATTAAATGTAGCAGGAGTATCAGAGTTTTTGTTGGAGTCATTGAAGGAATAAATAATGTATAACATTGAATCAGAGTTTAAATATGAAATGTGCTCTCAGAACTCATAAGAAAAGTCAAAGGTGAAAATAATGAAGAGATGATAGCTAGAAAAGACAGAGAACTCCGCGAGTTTCAAGAATGACAAGCAATCCAAATTAATTAAAAAGAAAAAAAACCTGTTTGCCTCAGATTTGCCTTCTGCAAATTTGCATATATTTGCCTTAAGTAAACTGTAATTTCCTGTGGGTGGTGTAGGGAGGAGAGAGAATGATGTGGAAAGGATACTTAAAAATGTACAAAAATGCTCACAATATGGCATTGAAACAAGAAAAAGAAGTAGAACACTAAATTGAATATACAGTATAGACTCAAAGATGGAAAACTGCAAAAGGCAAAGATGGGAAAAAAAACCTAATGGGCTGGCAGTGGTTATCTCTTAGTGGTCAGATAATGAGGAACTTTTATGTTTTCTGTATGCTTTTCTCTATTTCCCATGAACTATACTTATTAGTTGAATAATAAGTCAAAATATGTTCTACAAAGTACTGTGACACAAAATGGCGTATTTAACAGAATCAAACTTTTCAGAAAACGTATTATAAAAATACAAGAGAAAAGTATAACAAAAATGTTAATAGCGTATACGAAAGAAGATATATGAATGGCAAATAGGCACATGAAAAATTTGCTGAATGTCATTACTTATCAAGGAAATGCAAATTAAAGCCACAATGAAATAGCACTGGGCACATCAGAATATGACTAAATTAAAATGTCTGACACCACCTAATAATGGCCAAAATGTGCATCTATATTCAGTGTTGGCAGCAATGCCTACAACAGCAAAAAAAAATTGGAAATAACCTGACTATCTAAAACTAAAGAAATTGTTGGCAAATTATTGTATCACTTCAAAACAGGATATTTATAGATGACAACAGTTATGTTTCGAGAGAACTTTAAATGACAGGCTAAAAGCTTATAATGTAATATTGAGAAAATATGTCAGATATCCACAGTAGTTCATCTGTGGTGGTAGTAGGAGATAGCTAATTTTTTTTCCTTCATGATTTGCCAAATGTTAGCATATATTACTTACATTAGAAGAAAAAATAGACATATTTTAATGTAAGGACTTGTTTCTGGAATTCAAATACAATTACTTCAGCAAGGAAATTCATTCTTTATGAACTAGTGACCCTTGCTGATGATTTGTGAATGACTTGGGTTTCTGGGGCAATAGCTTTTCTTGATATATTTTATAATTTTGGTTTAATTATTGGTTCATTTGGTATTCTATAGGCAGTATTACTCAAAATGTGGTGTGCATCCCCAGCAGTCCCTGGATTCAAAACTATTTTCATAATAACACTAAGATATTATTTGCCTTTTTCATCGTGTTGACGCTTGCTCTGATGGTACAAAGACAGTAGTGGATAAAATTTTTGGTGCCTTAAGATGAATCAAGATGGTGGCACCAAACCATTCCAGTTGTCACTGTATTCTCTGCTACCACATACTCACTGTGAAAAAAAAAATCAGAATGTCCTTGAGGAAACAGTAAAAATTACTTTATTAAATCTCAGTCCTAGAGTACATGTGCTTTTGATATTCTCTGTGACACAATAGGACGTAAACCTAAAGCATACAAGGTATGATGATTGTCTTAAGGACAAGCACTGTGCAATTCGTTGAGTTGGGAGCTGAATTCTCACTTTTTTCAGGGAACATCATTTTTACATCAATGACTGACAGAGAGCTATGGTTATTCAGATATGGATATTCAACAGACATTTCCTGGCAAATGATCAAAGTGAGCCTGTTACTTCAGGGAAAGCAACTAGTAGTATTTATTGTCAGCAATAAAATCTGAGCTTCATGGTGAAAATTAGAATTTTGGAAAACTGATATCCATTGCTAGGGGCTTAGCAGCTTCCCAAAACATAAAGACTTTCAGATAAAATCAATTTAGTGTTATTGAATGTGATCTTTTTATGTTACATGACGAAATGGGCTGACATTTGGAAGAGCTTCATAACTCACTGAACCAATATTTTCCAAGTGACCGGTGTATGATGTTACAATTTTATGCGTGGGTGAAAGATCCATTCAAAGTGCAAGAGAGATCAATGGCCTTTACTGTAATGGAGTAGGAGGAGTTTACTGACAGTTTCATATTCCATACTGAATTAACTGTGAAGAAGCTATTATTAAAATAATCCTCCCTTTTCCAACCACATTGGAATATGAGGTGGGATTTTCTTTATATACTTCAGCCAAAATAACGTATCACAACAGATTGGATGTAGAAGCTGATATGATAATCCAATTAATTGTTTCTCAATAAATCCCTGAGTTGGGTTTATAAAGCCCTGAGTTTAGAAGCTCGTCAGGTATTGTTTTAGGTGAATGAGGATTACTATCAACTTTCTGGTACCTATATTCAACAAAACAAAGGTAACTGCCTTTTCTTACAAAATTATGCTAATGAGACATTTTCTCTGTTCTCTTACACATTGGAGAGAAGAAAATCAATTGTAACTGCTTATTTTTTTGAAATTATCCTAACGTTATTAACCTTGATACCAAAAATACATTATTCCAATGGATCAGTTAGGATTGTGTTTAGCAGTGTGTAATATAAAATTATAAAATCAAAACTGTAGTGAAGGAGATTCATTCTTTCCTTGCACAAAAAGAAGTTCAGATAGGTCCTCCAGGGCGTGTGCTGTGATTTCACAATGTGGTCAGTGTCCTAGGCTTGTTAAATCTTTCTGCCTTACCATCTTTAGCATAAGATTTTAATCTTCTTGTTCGCAAGGTGAAGATTTTACCATCCACTCTACCATCCACGCTCCAGGCAGGAAGGAGGCAAGGTAACATCAGCAGCTATCATGCTGCATCTCATTGGCCAGAACTGTGTCACATGAGTTGAAAGAGAGACTGGGAAATTGAATTTTAACCCTTACTGACCTATTGTAGTGGCAGGCAGGGGAGAAATGAGTTTGAAATACATGCTGGATCCACCAGTCCCAGTATCTGCCTTATTGAGTAATAATGGCTGTCTTCAGTGAAAGGAAAAACAGTAGAAAGTGACCAGCCCTAGGGAAAATTGAAGTAGGCATGTACTTCCTCCAGGGCAATGTAAATTAACAATAGCATTGCTGGGGTGGCCAAAGGTGAAATTACTTATGCAAACACACTCTGTTGAGAAGCACACAGTAAATGTAGAACTTACATTCTTAAAAACAACGAAAAAAGAGTCAGCCTTTAATTTTCCTTGTAGAAAAAAAAATTTAGGACAAATAACCTAACTACAGAAAAGCAAACTTAGCAGTTGTCAACCTTCTTCCTTTATGAGGCCCACAGCATGTAAGGAAGATACAAGAAGGGAAGACCCAGTGTTTCTGAGCCATTCCTTACCAGGAACAGTCATCTGAATATGACGCCACAGATCATAATCGGTAAGGAAAAGGCTTCATTCCTTCCACATTCCCTGTTTATTGAGCACAACTATGTGCCTGGCTCTTTCTGGTTGGGGTAATGCAATGAGTAAGGTACAGTTCTCACCTCAAGGAACTCAAGATCCCAGTGGAATTTGTAGTGAATTTTTGCCCATTACTTTATCTATAGGAGGTTTAATGAGCCAATCGGTGTAAAACTATATAGAAAATGGTTCTAACATCAAGATCTCTGTCTCTGTTTGTATACTTCTCAAGCTGTAAAATACACTTTGCTTAATGATTAGGGCACCAAGTTCATAATAAATGACCTAGTGACTCTTATTGGATAAGAGTCTGGAGATAATTTTCTTGAAGCCAAATTCTTGGTAAGTATTTTAAAGTGAGAAGGAGAGAAGAGAGCAATATACCTTAGCGTGGGACAGGTTGATTGTTCTGCACCATGAAGGGGATTTGAGGAGCAAAGATTAGACTGGAGGTTTCTTTTAGTTGAAAGAAGTGACTAAAATTTATCTTCTTTCTTGGAAGAAAACGGGAATACATAGAAAAAAATACTTAATATTTGAGGATCAAAATTGGATACTTTCCTTCAGCTTTCCAAAATTTCAGTGGTAGAAAAAATTGTATATATAATGCTTTATCGTGTGATATATATTTTTAATCTGTTTTTTAAAAATTTTTTTCCTTTAAGCCAAAATTTATTTGAAAAGGGTGTTAAACTTCTTGATGAGTTTTTCTAGTTTGGAGTCTACTATTAGTCCCAAATAAAACCAAATACCTACTCAGATCTTTTTACTAGTTTACCAACGTTATGCCCAAACCATAACATTTTTCTGGATTTGACATTCTAAATTCTGCTTTCCATCCTACTTCCAAATCTTTAATTTGGGGAGGAAGGAGAGAGAGAAATTTCCGGGTTTATGTGGCCAGTAAGGAAAGTTAGAACAATAGATCAGCTTTAGCCAGGCCTCAATTTAAATATCCAGCACTTTTCAGCTGAAACAGGCCCTCTAATTTGTCAATTCTGGTTCTCTATAACTTTGGGTCCAACGTTTTAGCATTCAGTCCTTGAAACAAGTTATAATATTGGAATATCATTGCCCATATGAACCTCTTTGTTATGAAAATTTTGTGGCGGATTTTGGGAAAGGGGAAGTTCATAAAATATTTTATTGGAGAACCTATATGAATATCAATTCTCTGCTCAGTTTTAAGCCGAGGATAATACGATTTCTGATTCTGGATCCTGTTACTCTAATGAAACCATTACTTTCCACCTGGAACTTTATCTCCTTCATTCTTTGTCAGTTCTGTTAAAGTCCATAACTCTATAATAAAATTTAAACTTTAATTTTGAAGAATCATTTTGCTTGTGTGTAAAAGCCAAGGTATTTTAGTATAGATTTCAAATGTTAGTATAATAAATACAGTTTTTGAATACAAGGGAAAGGAGAAGGGGAAAAATAGGGGCCTGGAGTGCAGAAGATCTGACCTTTATCCCAGTTCTGCCATCAATCAGTTGTTAATCTCCCTTAAACTTCCTTTGTTTTTTCCACATAAAAAAGTTAGGATATTGAGACAAAATATCCATTAGGTTTTATTTATTTCTAAAACTCCATAAATATCCTAAGTATTAGAGAACAGAGTATATTCTATTTACTGTTTATATATCTTTGAATCTTTCCAGTATATCCAGCACACCAACGTTGTTAAAACATCCTGGCATACCTTACAGTTTATAAACTTACATATCATATACACTATTAGATTATTATTTATTATCTCTCTAGGCATAACTTCTAGGTAGACTTAATTATTAGGGCTAGAAGAGATTGTTTAACGAGAAATGCTTCCACTGAACAATGAGCAAGATTTGCACTTCCAAAATCTCATCTAGTATTTTTTGTAAAATACATGAACTTTAAATCTAAATTCAAAGCATACTTAATACTTACTAAAATTGTTCAGCTGTTCATTAAATTAAAAGGAAGTTATACACTACAGATTAGAAAGCAAATGTATAAATTTTGCAAAAGTCATACCAATGACACCACCCTTTTTCATTAGCTTTATATCAAAATACAATTTTATCCAGGACCCTGCTCGAGGCAACATCTGTTCCATGTTTACTTTACTATTACCAATCCTTTCAGGTTTTTTAAAACCTACTTCTAAAGATAAACTTGATTGCATAGGACTCTAATTTCCAACACTATAAAACAATGCTTCCTTTGTTTCATTCGTAGTCTTTAGTACTTAGACTGTGGAAGGACGTTTTTAATGAAAAACTTTGTAGGAGGTATGTAGGTCATTATTAATTTCAGAATATACCAACAGGGACCAAATTAGCATTTTTCCCTTCATTGCTGCTCTCAAAGAGATTGTGATGGTTTTATCAACTTCCATAATGCTTTATTATTTTTCTACTGACTTTTCCCAAGTTTCAGACTAACATGATTTTTTTCACCCAAAACCCTCTCAGGTGATTATGATTTGTATTTACCCTCTGGAGCATCTTTATTTTATCTCTAACAACCAGGCAAGAAATGCACACACACACATGCAAATGCAAACTCATCCATAAATACAAACACACAGGTGTCATTTCGTTGCTTTCACAAACCTTTCCATTTGTTGACATTCCTCTATTTCTTCCATTCATTTATTCAATAAACATTTATTGAGCACCTTTTATATACTGGGCACTATGCTAAGTATTGTGGACATAAATGTAAATATTACATGGTCTTTTAAGCAGAGTGCGGTCTCGTGGCTGATACAGACATCTAAGTATTACAGTGCATTGTGGTTAGATGCTATAAGTGAGGTAAGTGAAAAGCACAAAGATAAATCGGGGTTGGAAGGATAGCTAGGAAAAAAATTAAAAATCAAAAATAAGAGTGAAGGCAGGGAGCGTGCGGGACCACATTTGAAAACATCATAGAGTGGGACTTGGCACTTTCTTTATCTTCACGAGAAGTCAGGTTATTCTCCCCCACTGTGTGCCCTACACAAAAGGTTTATCAAAGCCTTCTAGCTTCACAACACAACTCATTCATTCTCATTCCTCAGAGCCACACCATTCATTCTCATTCATATAAAATCCTCTCTGACTTTGGGGCTCCTGCCATCCCATTACCGCCTTCCACCATCCTCTTCGCTATTGTTCACCAACATCCTTGTCATGCCTCTACGTTATTCAAGGACCTTAGCACTCTGATCATTTTCTTTCTTGCCACTATTTTCCTAGCCAATTTCAACGTCAATGCAGATGACCCTATCCAACGAACTTTCTTCTCTGTTCCCTGATCTCTTCAATTCCAGGGACCAGCACCACTAGCCTCTCCAACCACACACATCAGACTCATCCTGGACTTTATCAGCTCCCTCCTATTTTCCTGTTTTGGATCTTAAACTCTTGGCAGTTCCTTCCATAGCCTCACATTACCCTCAACTCCTTATTTTCCACACTCCAGTTATTTGATCGCATCAAGAGCACCAACACTTTTACTCTCCATTTTCTCTCTGTCCTCCCAGAGTTTGTCTTTTCTTGACTTGGGTCTGCCTAACCCCCAAAGGCTCATTAATTCATCCACTTGAGCCCAGCTGTGCCCATTACAGCACCTGCAGAGGAAAACACAAAGCTTAGCGCATTCCAGACTTTTCCTCTACTCTTACACCTGAAGAGCTTGGCACAACTGGAGAGAAGAAACAAATGGATGTGATGCCATATTTCTGGTCTGTAACTTGTTGCCGACCCTTAATGCTGCTCTGTAATCATTCTCTTCCCCAGCCTCACAGAAATTACTTTAAACTTCTACCAGTCATCCCAATGCGCTGATTTGCTATTTTACTTATCAGTTTTGATTGATGACTGAAATTTTTTTTTTACGAGAAAACAGTGACCATCAGACCAACACTTCTTAGACTTCTTGACCTCCTTCTGCCAACATCTGCATGTATCATAAACCATCTCCTTCAATTTTAGTGGGAAGAGAGACCCCACCTCTGATGAAAGCTATTCTCTCTACCTTCATCTGGTTCTCAATTTCCTGTATCCTCAGTCACCTGATTCATCGATCACCTTCTCTCTTCTATAGTCAGCCTCTCCTTTTCAGTATATTAACATATTCAAGTTTCTCTCAACTAAAAAACAGTCCCTTTTCTGCTTCGTTTTCCACTCTAGCTACTTCTGACCCTTCTCTTCCTCTCACACCGAAGTGTCCACGAAGAAAGTAGCATGCTCTCTTAGCCTCCACTTCCTCACCTTCCACCTATGCTTTAGCAATTTTTTATTATAAGATATTTCCTATGTATAAAATAATATGCCTATGTAAAATATAAGTGATAATTAAAATGTATTCAGAGCTTAGCTTAGGAAATAAAATATTACTAATGCCTTTAAAATAAACTTATATTTCCCTTCCCAATCCATTCACCTCCCTTATAAAGACAATCATGAATTTTTGCTTGTTTTTCATTTGTTCCTCTATAATTTATACGTATCTCAACAATTTATGGTTTAGTTTTATATAAATTCTATCATACTGTTGGTATTCTTCTATGACTTGTTTTGTTTGTTTGTTTTGTTCCACATTAACTTTGTGCAACTTATCTATATTGATAATCAGAGCAGCTGTGGTTCATACTGTATTATATTACGGGAATTTGCTATAAATGGGCAGTGTTTTCAGCTGTTGCTGTTATTACATTGAACCACATGAAGCTGCAGTTTTTGTAGGTTAAAAATGTTTGATTATCAGGATTTAACATGGTTTATCCTATGCAAAAAACCCTGCTGCAAACATTCTTGTATACGTCTGCTTATGCCGTGTATGAGGTTTCCTCTAGGCCAGGGTAGAAGTGGAATTCATAATTCCAACAGTATAAGCATCTCCATATTGACTATATTATGTGAAATTATTTTTCAACATGATTGTTCTAGTTATTGCCACCATCAATATATAAGTGTTCCCATTTTTTCATATCCTTAACAACACTTGGTGTAAGAGGGAAAAAATTGCAAATCTGATAGGTATAGCATTATATTTCACTGTTTCTTAACAAAATTTTATTGAAACTTTTTTAGAGCAGTTTTAGTTTCACAGCAAAATTGAGAGGAAGGTATGAAGATTTCCCATATATTCCCCATCCCCACATGTGCAGAGCCTCTCCCATTATCAACATCCCCCACCAAAGTGGTACGTTTGTTACAACTGATAAACCTACCTTGACACATCATAATGACCCAAAGTCTATAGTTCACATTAGGGTTCACTCTTGGTGGTGTACATTCTGTGAGTTTGGACAAATGTGTACTGACATGTATCCATCATTTTTGTATCACACAGAGTATTTTCACTGCCCTGAAAATTCTCTGTGTTCCATCTGTTCATCCCTCCTCTCTCCCAAACCCTGACAACTGCTGATCTTTTTACTATCTCCATAGTTCTGCCTTTTCCAGAATGTCATATAGTTGGAATCATACAGTATGTAGCCTTTTCAGATTGGCTTCTTTTAATCTGAAATTCTGGCATTTGAGGTTCCTCCATGTCTTTTCATGGCTCGATAGCTCATTTCTTTTTAGCACTGAATAATATTCCATTGTCTGGATGGACCACAGTTCAACTATTCACCTACTGAAGGACATCTTGGTTGCTTCCAAGTTTGGGCAGTTATGAATAAAGCTGCTATAAATATCTGTGTGCAGGTTTTGTGTGGAAATGAGTTTTCCACTCATTTGGGTAAATACCAAGGAGTGTGATAGCTGGATCATATAGTAGGAGTATGTTTAGTTTTGTAAGAAACCATCAAAATGTCTTCCAAAGTGACTATACTGTTTTGTGTTCCCATCAGCAATGAATGAGAGTTCCTCTTGCTCCACATCCTTGCCAACATTTGGTGTTTTTAGTGTTCCAGATTTTGGCCATTCTAATAGGTGTGTAGTGGTATCGCATTGTTTTCCTTTGCATTTCCCTGATGGTATGTGGTGTGGAGCATCTTTTTACTTGCTTATTTGACATCTGTATATCTTCTTTGGTGAGGAATCTCAAGATCTTTGGCCCATTTTAAATAAGATTGCTTATTTTCTTATTGTTGAGTGATTAGGGTTCAGTCTTTTAGGGCGCCTATGTCTCTAGACTGTGAACTTCACAAACGTTTCTATTTCTTTTCTCCCCTCTTAGGTGGAACAGGATGTCTAGAGCAGGCTGGAGCTGGATAATTCCCTTCTCCCACGTGGAAGGTACAGCTGACTGGAATTGGACAGTTCCCTTCCCCCAGGTCAGTTAGGTTCTGATAATAACTCAGCAGGTTAGGCTCTAGTTAATTGGTTTCTCCTGAGGTCAGGCATTAATAAGAAGAAGACAGTGCTCTGGTTTATTTCAGAATGGTTGCTTTTTCCTCCCCCTCACAGAGCATGGAGGGATATTTCTCTGATCTATGCTGTGGAAATCTGGAAGTAAGTCTCATAGTACTGTGGGGCACCCCTATGACTGAGTCCCCCTGGAGTTTTGAACTCTCAAGAGTTGTCCACACTGAGCCTCTAGCAATTCGTTCATTATGGTTCAGGTAAGGGGTGACATTGCATATTCATCTGGCTGTCTCTCCAGTCTTGAGGGCAGCAGTTCCCTCTGTCCTCCCCTCTTTTACCAATCCAAGAAGAATTGATTCTTCAGTCTGTTCAGCCTTTTTCTCATTCGAATGGAGTGGTGTCTTCTCACCTCCTTTGATCCTGAAATGACTTTTGTTATTCTGGTATTTAAGTTTCATTTTCCTGATTAGTAAAGAGGTTGTGTATCTTTTCATATTTTTATTAGCCACTTCTGTTTCCCCTTCTATTTATGTTTGTGCCTATTTTTCTGTTTAAAAAAATTCTTTAGTGAGAGTTATCTACAAGTCCTGAATACTAATTGTTTTTCAGTGATACAGTTTGCAAATATAGCTTTCCAGTTGTGGCATACTTTTCCTCCTAGATTTTTATGGTGTCTTTTGATGAACACCATAAGGTTCTTAATGTTAATGGAGTCAAACTCACCAATCATTTTCTTTAGGTTTTGTTGTTGTTAAGTCATCCTTTCCTACTCCACAATCATAAAGATATATTCCTATTTTTAAGTTGTAAAATTTTTAAAACTTTGACTTTTACACTTAAGTTTTTAAGTCTGTTTAGAATTGATTTTTGTGTAAGATGTGAAGTAGGAATCCATTTTCATTTTTTCAAAATAAGGATACCAATTCCAGAGCACCACCTATTGAATAGTCTATCTTTTACTCACACATCTCAATGCCGAATCTGTCATATATCATTTCCTTATAAGCTCTGGTCTAACTTGGGGCTCTATCTTCACTTCTACTGGTCTATTGGTCTATTTCTGCACTGAAGAGGCCATGATACATGTTATGGCAAGTCTCTATACTTGATTTTTTTCTTCTTGACTCTAACTCTTCTACTTATAGAATCTTCAAATCAGTCTTCTAAATTTCAAAGAAAATCCAGTTTAGATTTTGGAAGAAATTCCATTGACTCTACATATCAATTTGGGGATAACTGACATATTTAAAATGTTGAATCTTGTTATTTCTGAATATGCATATCTCTCAATTTAGACCTTTTAAAATATATTTCAAAAAGTATAAATTTCTCCATAAAAGATTGACAATCTTTTGTTAAATTCCTAATCACCTCTATTTGGTTGTACAAATTAGTTTCTGTTTAACTTTTGTATGTTGATCTTCTATAATCACTGAACTAAGCTCTTTTATTAATTTGAATAATTTGTAGCTTTCTTTGGGTTTTCTATGAAGACAATCTTGTCTTCCACAAATAATGAGATTTTTTTTCTATTTTTTTTCCATCCTTACAAATTTCATTTCATTTTCTTGTTTTCATGTGCTTTCTGGGATCCTCAGTTCAATGTTGAATATATGTGGTAATAGTGGGCATCTTTCTTTTGTTCCTCTCTTTAAAGAGAATTATGTTACTGTTTTACCAATGAGTGTGATGCTTTGTGTGAGATTTTTATAAATACTCCTTTGTCAGTTAGGCAAGTTTCCTTCAGTTCCAAGTTTGTCAAGAGTTTCTAATATGGATGAATATTGTGTCTATTTTATCTGCAAAAAATGAGATGATTTTATGGGTTTTTACTATTTTTGCTAATTTATATTAATAGTTCTTAAAATGTTAGCTAGCCTCTTATTTCTTGTATAAGGCCAACTTAGTAATGTGTGTATGTTTCTGTGTTTTTAATATATTGCTGGATTTAGCTTGCCAATATGTTACAGTGGATTTTTGCACCTATATTCATAATTGAGGCTGACCTATAATATTCCTTTTGAAACTTTCATTATTTGGTTTGGAATCAAGATTATAACAATGACCTCATAAAACATGTAAAAGAGGAATGTGTCATTTTTTTATTCTCTGGAAGAATTTATGTGATATTGGAATTATTTGCTCCTTAAATATCTAGTAGAATTTGTTATCAAACTGTGGACTTGGGTTTTTCCATGAGAAGACAAGCATTTAATTTCTTCAATGATTTTAAGATCACGCAGGTTTTCTAGTTCTTTCATAAGTTTTGTAGGAGAGAATTTTCTAGAAATGTTTTCATTTCATCTAAGTTATTGTAATCTAAAGCTGTCCATAGCATTCTGCTATCCTTCTAGTCTTTATTTCTTCTGAAACTATGTTTCCTTTTACTTTGCCAAAATTGTTTGTATCTTTCCCCTTTCTTCTTGATCAGTTTTATCAGAGACATCTGGATTTTATTTTATTTTATTGTTATTATTTTGGGGGGATGAGGGAGATTGTCCCTGAGCTAACATCTGTGGCAATCTTCCTCTATTTTGTATGTGGGACGCTGCGACAGCACGGCTTGATGAGCAGTGTGTAGGTCTGCACCCGGGATCTGAACCTGCAAACTTCAGGCCGCCAAAGCAGTGTGCAAACTTAGCCACTGTGCCACTGGGTCAGCACCTTGTTTGATTTTTTTAAAGAACAGGTTTGGTTTTGTTGATTGCTCTTATTGTATCTTTATTTTCTACTTTATTAATTTCTGATCTTATCTTTGTTATCTCCTTTCTTCTACTTTATGGGTTTATGTTGTCAATATTTTTTTAAATTGAGTTAAATACTTAATTTATTAATTTTCAGCTTTTCTAACATATGTACCTAAGCCTATAAATTTCTATGAACTATTTTATCTGTATGCTACTTGTTTTGATACATCAATTTTTCATAATTGTTTAGTTCTAAAATGTTCTAATACCCATTTTGATTGCTTTGTGTTACTCAGAAGTGTTTTCAAATTTCTAAACAGGAATTTTTTCATAATCTTTTTATTATTGCCTTCAAACTTAGTTTTATTGTGGTTAGAGAATGTGACCCATATCATATCAAATCTCTCATATTTGTTAAAGCTAGTTTTATGGCTTATTATGTGGTTTCTATATATTTATGTAGGCAATAAGTATCATGTGAGCTTGAAAATAATGTGATGCCTCTGTTTCCTGCTTTATTCTGCATAATGCAGTTAGTTCAAGCATGTTATTTACATTTTCAAAGTCTTTTATGTCTTAGCGATTTTTTCTTTTTGGTCTATTTGATCTATCAATTGCCAAGTAAAAGGTCTCAAATCACCCACTACAATTTATGAATCTCTCCTTCTAATTTCATTCTGTATGTTTTGAATTGTGAGATTTGGTGCATGGAATTTTTCTATCATTAGTTAGTGACCCTCTAACTGAAATAATGCTTTTTATGCTAAGGTCTATTTTATCTGATATTAGTATAGCCTCAATCGATAACTTTTATTCACCCTTTCATTTAAAAATGTTTGGGTATTTATATTTTAGTTTCCTGGTATGTTTTGATTCATTTCTACCATCTTATTTTGTGCTTTCCATTTATACTTAATATAGTTTAAAATTAATCTGTGTCTTTCTGCACTTCATACGAGGACTTTAGCATGCTTTAACTCTGATCATGCTCCTTCTGACTTATTCATTGTTTTACTTCTGTTCTTTTCCAACCTCTCTGCTGAACACACCCTAAGGTGACCCCCTGTGAGTCATGCCTTTGCGTAATTCTCTCCCTTTGAGTATGAGCAGATCTTGTGACTTCTATCCAATAGAATATTGCAAAAATAATGGGATGTCACTCCCTTGATAAGATTACATAATATGGCAAAGGTGACGGAAATGCTTTTTCAGTTATTATGTTATACAGACTGAAGAGAGTTCTCTTTACTGACTTGAAGAGGTTAGCTACCATATTCTGAGAAGGTGTATGGAATGGGGTGGCCTCTAGGAATTAAGGACAGCTTCCATCTGCCTTTAAAAGGTCTAGGCCCTCAGTTGTAGAGCCTCAAAGAAATCAATTCCGCTAATAACATGGATGAGCTTGGAAGTGGATCTTCTCAGTGGCCCCTCCAGATGAGAGTAGAGCCTGTTTAGGCCTTCATTGTGGCCTTGTGAGACCTAGATCGGAGGACCGTTTAAGCTGTGCCCAGACTCATGATCCTTGGAAACTTAAGATAATACATATGTGTGGTTTTAGGCCACTAAATTTGTGGTACTTCATTATACAGCAATAGAAAACTAATATGCCCTCAAATTAGACTTTATAATTATTGTTTTACAGCGTTAATATGTAGATACACTCACATGTACCACTCTGATACTACTTCACAGTTTTCTGGCTTCCATTGTTATTATTTAGAATTTAGTTATCATTCCAATTTTTTCTGTGGAGGTAATCTGTTTTTCTCTCTGGATTTTCTAAAGGACTTTTGTGTGTATATTCTACAGTTTGGTTAAAACTGGGGCTGTTTTGCTTACTAAATTTGAGGAGCCATGTCATCTTTCCTTCTAGAATTTCTTGGCCATTTTGCCTTCCAAAATCATCTCTCTCCTATTTCTCTATTTCTTCTTGGAATTCTGATTTGACTTAGGTTACATCTCATCAATCTATCCTTTATGTCTTTCAACTGCTTTTCAGATGCTCTTTTGGGTCTAACTGCCTCAGATCTATATTCCAGCTCAGGCTTTCTCTCTTCAGTCATGTCTAATAGGCCAAGTAGCATACCTATTAAATTTTTACCTTAATTACTGTATTTTTGTCTCTATATGTCCAATTTGTTTAACTTTTATTTTGACTGCTCAGTTATCTTTATAGTCACTTCCTTATTCATACATTTTATTTTATTTTTTTACTTTAAACATATTATACACAAATCTCATATTGTGAATGTGACAGTTGCAATGTCTCAACTCTTTCTAGGTCTGATTCTGTTGTTTATTGTTTCTGCTGACAATTATTCCTATTCCTTGTTTCCTTTTTTTGGTTTTGTACTTTTAAATTCTGAGGTGATATAAGGACTTTATATGTGGAAATTCTTTGAGGCTTGATTTGATGGTTGAATCATCTAGAGACAATTATTTGCTTTGGGAGGCCCTTAGGGAAGCTCCAAGCCTGGGGTTGCTTGAGTCTTTTTCAGACTATGCACAGTGAGATGTGGGACCCTCGCCTGAATAAGGACTAGCTCTGGCTTATGAATTCTCAGGGGACATTTTGTTTGTTTGTTTCTTCATTCAAGGCATATTTTATTTTTGTTATTTTTTCTAATTCATACTTTCACTGAAGATGCAATTCTTTACACATCCCAGAACTGAAATCCAACTCTCCCACTAATGCAGACCTGAGTTTGTCAAGGTCAAAACTGAAGCTCTAGATTACTGGAATTAACAGATGATTTCATTGCTTACAACTCTTTGAGTTGGTTCTTCTCAGAGCTCTGGCCTCTGATGACTCTGATAGTTTCTCTAACTCTCTCCAACTCTAGCATGTGTTAAAATACATTTTTAATTTTGTACCTACTAGTCTTAGGAGCTTTGCAGCAGGATAGTTTTTCAGGATATTCACTCTGCCAATATTGTTGGGAAAGGAAGTCTCCGTCTACTGTTCACCTTCCTGTAACCAAGGTTTGCCCTTAGCATTTTATGGAATCTACCCTTGCTCAGGTCACCAGTGACATCATAATTCCTGAATAAATGCTTATCGGGTCCTTTATCACTCTGCAGCCTTTGAAACTCTGTCCACTCTTTCCATGAATCACTCTTCTCCCTTGTATTATCTGATGCCTCCCTCATAGTACATAGGTGTGCACACAGACACACACACGCTAACTTGGCATTTGCCATTTTCAACTCCTAAGATGTTATTTTCACACTACCTGTTATCCTAATAATGTCTACTAAGAAATATTACCAAATCAAGGCAACTTTACCTCATCCTATTCTGTCCAAAGGGACATTGGACATACATTTTAACACCTCTATTTCTTATTGCAAGAATTGCTTATCTCCTAAGATTGCTATGACATTAATCTATTGTAGAGATGCACCAGCCCATCTTAGAAGTTACCTGTTGCTTAAAATCCTATCACTTGCTGCTTTTATTGCACCCCTACTTCACAGTTGATTCATTTGCTTCAAATTACTAGTGAATAAATGGCTAGGTGCCATTTTTCAATGGCAACCTTCCAATTCTACAAAAGCTAAAAGTCTACTTCAATAAAGCTACTGTTGGAATGACTGGGGTGAAGGGTTCTAGAGCCATAAGTTACTTCACCACCAGAACACCAGGTCGAGGTCTGATTTTTAGTTGCATCCCTGAAGCAGGATGCAGGCTCATGAGTGACTCTTTAGCAATGGCTAAGAAAGAGGCTAGTTTGGTGCCACTCTGAACATCCTTATGAGACCTACCTCTCCATGTCTTGTAGTGAAATGTCCTTTTAATTAAAATTTATAAATAATGTTGTTCAAGTGATATTTGATTGGAAATGTTACTTTTTTTTCAGCAACTCAGAGAAGGAATGTCAGTGAAGATCAAATCAAATACTAAGATCTGGACTTGTTGCCTTAGCAGTTAGCAAGAAACTGGGATGAAGTCTGTGCTGAGGAGAGTCCCCTATGGACCAGAAGCAGATATATCCAGTTTCCCCTTCCTCTCCAGCTCTGTATTTCCAGAATTTTCCTCTGGTTCCTCATTCAGTCTGTCTCCTAAATATTACTCTTCTTCCAGTACGTGCCCTCAGTCATCAGCTCTTCTGACACCAGCTGATCTTATGTGGAGTTCTTGGCATCAGTCACCAAATTATCCTGATGCCTTCCACAGACGTGTTATTAGCTCTGATATCCACCTGAATTTAAGGTACAATTTCAAGTTCTTCCCGGCTGTCTCCTTTTAAAGGCACCTAAAATCAAGATGACTGAAAGTGAACTCTCTCCCTACAGGTCAGCTGTCAGTTCTCATTGCTTCAGCACCTAGTAAAATCTCTTACTAGCTCAGTCCTTTCAAACTGCTCCATAAAATTAAGGAAAGCCTAAAAATGGCCAAGAAATAATCAGTCCTGCTTAATCATTAGTTGTAATTTTGCCCACAACTTCAGTAGTTTCTGACATAAGAGATGTTCCATTCTTCAACTCTGAGTAAAGAAGTTAAAAATATTTTGTAATTTCTAAATTCCTCTTTGCCCTGAGGCTTTATTTTCACCTCTGGGTCTACAGCTAAGCTCCTCATGATGGATATTGCTAAAAGCCTCATTTTAATAAAACATTAATGTTTATATAGATGAAGTCATCTCACTAGAATTCCTTAATTTGAAAATAGATTTAATGATAAAGGTGAAAGCCAATATTAAGCCTACGAGTAATGCAAACAATAGGCAGAAGAAAAATGACCCCAAATCGTTGGCGTCCCAGAACCCTGAAACCAGCATGTCTCTCACTTCCTGCTTGAGATGAAGGAAAGCAGAGGGACTTCAGTCCTTATGTTGTCATGGTGAAAAGATAAATATGAGTTATTATTTTTAAATCAATAAAGAACTTTCCACCACTCCTTTGGTGACTCTGCACCAACAACTTCCCCTTCATAACTCCAGTCAACGGTTCTCACATCTGAGAAAAATAGGTGGAGGATATTTCCAGGAGCCTCCACCGCTGAGGTTGCCCACATTCAGGTAAAAGTGTGGGAAATAACTGAACCACTAAAAACCTATTCCTGAGAGACAGAAGTAGAGAAAATTTACACATATAAAAAAAGAGAAGTTGAGGTGTTGTGGGGATGGTGGGGGGAACCAACTCAATAAACTTCCTCTCAAGATAAAATAAAATTCAAGTGTCTGCTACTACCTCGGCAGAAGCCAAGACCAGTCTTTTTATAGCCACCTCAGAGAATATCTTCAGGGTTGCCAAGTGTTTAGGTATTTTCAACTTCAGCACCTGGGGCAACAGGAAGTGTTACAACCCTGTTAGCAGCACCCTTTGGAAAGGAAACTTGTGCTCTTCAGGACTGCTTATCATTTCCCTTTTTTGAAGATAGGCAGAATTTAGTGACCTTCCTCTGTATCTTTATTTGAATTCCATGTGAGAGCAAAATAACAAAATGATCACATTTCTTTTATATTTTGCCGTTTCGTTTAAGGTCTAACTTAGGAGAAAATGACCCAAGAAGTAAATAGTAGTACATATGCTTCAGAAAAAAAGAAAAAGATCCTCACAGTCTCATCATCTTCCCTACCTGTGAGATGGATGTTGACTTTGGCATCCAAGTTTCTAGGTCTTGTCTGTGTCTCTTAAGTTTTATTACGTAGATGTTGAGTAATAGGTGAGAAAAAGAGAGAAAGAAATCAAGATCAAGAGAGAAAAATCAAAAGAGTACATTGTGGCTTGATTTGATTTGGACTGGAAAGAGCGGAGGATCGCTGGACAGAAGGCCAGAGTATTTGGAAATACCTGCCTCAGTACAGAGAGAGAAGATCAGAGCCAACTGAGCTAGTCTAAGGAAGAGTGTGAATCAAACTGAGAAAGCAGGAAGGCAGCTGCCTTTCTGGTGAGGCAACTATAGGAGTGATGGGGAAAGAAGATTTAAAAGCATATTTCTCTGTATCCCAATTGGAATGTCCCTTTGGCAATTTTCAAGATGCTTTCATAGAAAATTAAATGGCTTTTCAGTTGCAGTTTGCAGGTGTTGGACTGGGTGTGCCTCTGGTTGCTGTGGGTACTGATACCGGCTGTGAGGAAGGAGCAAGGGCTCCAGCTGTACATGGCTCTCATGCTTTCAGTCTGTTCCGCCACAGCAGGGATAATAACATTGCTCTCAAGTGTCACCTAAACTACTTCGAAGTCACATCAACATTTTAGGTCCTGCCAGTACAGACTCAAATGATTTAATTCCTTGAACTTAATAATTTGCTGCCTTAGTTGTTGTTATGCTAATACTTATTGTTATTATTGGGTGATTATAATGTATAAGGAGTTGTGCTAAGTGTTATGCATGAGATAGTTTTATTAATCCCTCTAAGGACTCTATGGGGTGGGTGCTGCTTTTTTTTTTAAAATCACCGTTTAAAGGCTGAAGACACTGAGACACAGAGATTTAACGATTTGCCCAGTCGTACAGCAAGTGAGTGGCTAAGCCAGGATGTGAATGGAAGCTGCCTGAGCCCTGAGCCTGAGATTTTAAGCTCTGCCTCAAAGGATCTGCTTTGACTTAGATGTACTATTCTGAAAATGGAACTAGAGGGACAATTTTGTATCTAGAGTCTTAAAACATGTACTTAGATTTTAAAAGCACAGTCATGGGTAATATAGTCTAAAATCCTGGGCTAGTTTTCCACTGAGAAAGTTATATTGTTGTCCTTTGGGGGAAAAATGATACTTTGATCCTGTCACTAGAGCTTCCTCCTAAAGAGAAGTGTCCAAAAAGGGATTCAAAGATGAAAAATGTTTCCTTTTCCCCAAGGCTCTTCCACACATCCTTTTAATTAAATGGGAGGATTTTATGTTGTGAGATTCACTTATTTCCTTCTCTTCCCAAATTTAAGAGATCCTGGAGACAAACAAAACAGGATCTGACACCGGAATAGGCTCTCTGTCATTCATCATCTTTGAAAGTCATGCGTCACGAAACACGACATCAGTCACCCTGAAGATACAATGGATTGGACCAAAGAGACACAGGGAGTTCTATTTCTAGCTTCTCACTCCACGGTTTAAAAACTTGGATTTTGTAGATCTGCAGGCGGACTTTGAAAATAATCATATTCTTTCAGATGGCTAAGAAAAGGAATGGATATGTGAAAGAAAAAGCGTGTTTCTTTTCTTTAGATCTTGAAGTTTCAGTGACTATCTTTCCATTCATGCACACACACACACACACACACATCTTTCAGCTTCTATCCCCTGCAATGATACGCGTATCACATATACATACACCCATATACACACAAAAACACTTATACGTATATATAAAATAAAACAATTGTTTTATTTTTTATGTTTGTCACTATTATTTTTAACACTCTAAAACCTTAAGCAACACTATAGATGACTTCCAAATTACAAACTTCTTCTAGCAGTTCTAGAAGTCTAAGAATGTGGAGTTCTGGAAAATCCTGCAATAGACGCCACAACATAGATAAAAATTGTACTTTGAACAGCTGCCTCTCAAAAAAATTCCTACATAGGTTATTGACAGAGATTATCTGACAAGATGTAATAAGCAGAAATAGTGATGCAACCTGGTTAATCTTAGAAAAGCAAGAATGGCAAATGCTACCCCAAGGAACAGAAAAAAATATAATTCTCCTGTATGCAATATGCAGTCCTTTATGGAAAACATGCTGAGAGGAAATGAATAATTGCGCCTAGAATTGCATATCGAAGTATCCTACACACAAGTACAAATAAGGCATGAAAGGCTGCCTACCCTGGATATGAGAAAACTATAGTTTGTAAAGGGGGAAATTCCTGGAACCTAACTGCTAAAAGTCTTTTGTCTAGCTTTCCTCTCTTTTTAGTAGTCTTTGACATGATTATTTGCCATTTAAAATGCTCAAACACAAAAAATATTTTAAGGACTTAGGAAATGCTTTAACATCCTGACTGCAGAAAATAGATGTCACATCCATGTATACAGGTACACACACACAAACACATACACACATCTTCCAGCTTTGACTCTATCCCTTTCCTCTACTATATACCACTCAATGGCTGGAGTAATTTCCTAAAAAATATAAATTGTATCTTTCCTCTCCCATGCGCTCGTTGGCTTCCAGTTCCAAGATCTGGTGTGACTTGGTTCTGTTTACATCTTCAGCTCATGTTCTTCTACCCAACCCTTTGCTCACGATCTTCTGCCACTGGGGTCTCCTTGTTTTTCCCACAGGCCAAGCTTGTTTCTGCCTCTGGGCCTTTTCTTAGCCTGAAATGTTCTTTTTATGTTTGGCTCCTCCTCATTTTTTCTAGTAACTTTCTCAGAAAGGCCATCCCTGACCATCCAATTTGAATGAATCTCTTACTACTATTCACTCGTGATTCTCTGTTCTCTTCCTTTATAACACTTGTCACAAAAGTATGCATTTTTGCATTTACTTATGAAAAGTTGGTCTCTTTTGCTAGAATAGCAGCTAAAAGAAGGCAGGAACAATATCTGCTTTATTTTCCATCGTATGTTCAGAACCTAGCACATTGTTTGGTATTGGGTGTCTGTGTGTGTGCAAGCGATAATCTTACTTAATTGATCAACTTCTTTCAAATAAAAATTGTTCTGGCTTCTAACTCTCCATTTTCACTTCATATTGCCTCCAGTTAGCGCACAAGAAACTCTGAAGTTATAGTGAATTTTACAATGAAGTGAGGCAGTATGAGACACCCAATGTCTGCTGGTGTACTTATAAGGCAGAAAAATAATCAGTTAACTAAAAAGATGTCACAGCAATGTAATTTTTCCAGAATTCCAACTCTAAATTTTGATCAGTCTCATCATTGTGATTATCTGAGATATGGTGAACAGGGTCAGCCCAGGCCTTAGAGCTCAGATTTTATTATACCATAATGACTACTTTGACCCTATCATCCAGATTGGCTCCCTGGTAATGGGAGCCAATTCTGGTAATGGACAAGAAGAAAACAAAGCCAGTCAAATTGGTTGTTTGTATTGTGCAGACGAAGGAGCAGGTTGGCCAAATTCTTTATTTTTCACTAGTTTTTTTGGTGTCATATCGACCCTGCCTTTAGCTTTAGAGACTGAAAAGTAATCACTCTTAAAATGTCATATTTCAAAGTGGTCACATTGGTGGTGGCTGCTCCTTATTAAGGCATGGAAAAGAACATCTGTCATTTAATATGGCTTTGAAGAATCTTAGAGAATGTTTCCATCATTTCATTGAAAAACGTGAGTTGGATCACTTTACGTATTTCAATTGCCATGTTGATTCCCAAACAGAAATAACATTCCTTAACACGTTGCAAACATTTTTGAGTGAACTTTTGGAAGATGAAAAATAACTCTTGATGCACTGCAGATCCATTCTTCTGAACGGCTTCTCTTTCCGTTGTACTGTCTTCTAGCTCTTCCTCAGTGTATAGCTTCTGCTACTGCTAACTCTTCTGTCATTAGTTCCACAGTCCTTGATTTTTTTCTTGTGGTAAGCCTACTTTTCAGACTAATGTGCAAGCCAAAAAAAAAAGAAGCTAGTATTTTCTTATGTGTAGAGTAAATGGACTCAAATAGTATACAAACCTTAGAGGAACTTATGGGGAATCTTTAGGCAATATTTGGATCACTGCTTGTATAGCTACATTTATGGATAGAAAATTTTTATTACTTTAGATGGTTGAGAAAAATTCCTAAATTATTGTTCAAATATGTGTATGTGTGTCCATTTCACTTTTTAAAATTCAGACACATAGGATTAAACTTGTAGCTGGGAAAACCAAACAAAAAGCAAAGTCTTATTTCAAACATACTGCATTTTGAAAAACAAGAAAAAAAATAACAAAAGAAAAACCAACAGTCACTGTGTTGGATTCATAAGCAATACATTTCAGATGTATTACCAAGAATAATTGTTATAAAACTTGTATAACACCAGGTAAATTATACTTAAGAAAAAAATTCTGTCTGTTGAGGAACATATCTCACAATTTTGGCTTGGCACAATACTTTTCAAATGTTAGTGAGGTTTTTTTTTTTTTAACCCAAGGGCATAAAAACATGCTTTGGTTCTTTGAATTTATATAAAAGTGGAAAGAAAAATAGCAGTTTATTAGTTTTGGATGCTTTTGCGCTTATGTAACAAAAAAAAAATCTGGCTGAAAAGATTTGGCAAGTATGCAATGCATCTTATAGTGTAATAACTTATGGTGTTTGGAAGAAAAATAAAAGCTGCTAAGATATTGTGGTTTTGAACTTGGCAAAAGAGTTGTAGAATGAAATTGGCCTGTGCACTTTCACAAGAAATTATACAATGGATAACAGACTTTCTAAGTACTGTATATAATGAGATGATAAGCAACTTACTACATTGAATCCTACTGTAACCTTTTTAGCATCCATATATTAAGAGAGTCTTAAAGGGAGATTATTTTATAGAGAAGGACAGAACATCAATAAATAAACCTTTTGAACGTAGTCCAAGGAATGCATACTTTATCTTGAGTTATATTCAAGAGAGATTGCAATATAGCAGTATTTTAATTACTTTAACATCAACAAATATTTAATGAATACCTCCTATGTTCTGGCATCTACAGGGGATACAAATATTAGTAAGAAAAGATAGACCTTGCCTTTGTAGAATGTATGTTCTCATGGTCTCCCATGCAGACATATAGCCATAGCAATTCTATGGGCAAACTAATTTAAGTTTCATGAGAGACGTAAAATACTTCTATGTTCCAGGTAGTGGATAAGGAAAAAAGTCTTCATTGGTGTCACTCTCTAACTCTGGGGAAGAGCTAACCATTCCCATTCCCACAAACAACACCAAAACATGAATTAATAAATAAAACCACCTTCTCCAAATACGGAAGAATAATATGATAACAAGTATAGGATGGAGAAAATGAAACCCTCAAATATGCTTATGTAAGGTACTACAATTCATTCATTCCATGAAAGGATGGAACAGCCTAAATCTTCTCTTTGTGATTCTCTCTTCCATCTCAAATGGCTGATGTGGTCTTGATGGGAGTGTCCAGGGTTCTGAAGCAGCATCCATGATAGGGCTTTTTAGAATTGGTGGCACCTTTTACTCTTGGTATTGTAAGAAAGGGATAAGGACAGTGGGTGAAGTAAAAATGGCCCAGTTCTGTGTGCTAGAGCAGGAGAGAGCTCAAGCTGTGTTACTAATCCTTATCTGGAAATCAGGAACCTATCATTTTTTTTTTTTGGAGTAAATTCCATGAAAATAACCCTCAGAAAACAAGTAGAGATGGTGTCATATGCCACTGGCAGCTCGTAAAGGATTTTAGGATTTGGCATCCCAGCTGTTTTTTCTTTAGAAGTTTTGTGAAAGCATTTTGAATTTAACCTTGAAAGTCGCAAAGGATTTCAAATGGTAGAAAGAAGAGAAAGAAAATTCTGGAAAGAGGAAATCGTGCATATACACGTGTGTGGAAGAATGGGGCAGATTGGGAGTAGGGGGTAGCAGAGCTGGAAAAAAAGATGTAAGTGTTTCAAGAGAGACAATGCTGGAAAGAGAGGTTGGGATCATACCGAAAGCTAGGATGAGAAAGTTAGGATAAATTTAGCAGGAGGTAGCATGTCTCTAACATTTCTACTTGAACACATGACCAAAGTGCTTTTTATATGTCTTAGAGGAAGATGCTTTTTTTTTTTTTAACTTCCATCCCCTTGAATCAACTCTCTGGACCTCATCTTTCCACTCGTGGGAAGAGTCTTAGGTAGATCTGATAGCTTAGCCAGGTAATAAATAAATAGTCTCCTTTTCCAGGAATTAAAATGTCTTGTCCAGTGTAATATCAAACCTCAAAGCTGTCATCCAATTTACAACTTCTGTTCTTCATTGTGCTGAGAATCTTTTTGTTAATTTTAGTATTTTCATATACATTTATTTTCATTCAGGGTTATTTTCATTTCAGGGTTATTGAGGTGTAATATAGATACAACAAGTTTCACTATGCTGAAATGTACAGTTTGATGAATCTTAACAAATTTATTGTAAGAACCACCATTATCAAGTTACAGAACATTTCCACTATAACAAAAAGTTTTCTCTTGCCCCTTTGCAGTCTCTCCCCTCTTCAGTCTCTGTTAACTACTGATCTGATTTCTGTCCCGATAGTTTTGCCTTTTCTAGAATGTCAAATAAATGAAACTGTAGAGTATATATATTTTTTTGTTGGGCTTTTTTCTCTAGCATGATGCTTTTATATTCATCCAAGTTTTTGCACATATCAGTACTTTTCGTTGCTGAGTAGTATGCCATTGCATGATGTACCTTGACTTGTTTGTCCATTTACTAGTTGATGAAGATTCGAGTTGTTTCCAGTTTTTGACTATTATGAAATAAAGCTGCTGTGAACATTCACATATAGGTCATTGTGCAGAAATATATTTTCAATTCTCTTGGTTTAATACCTGGGGGTGGAATTGGTGGGCCGTACAATAACTGTATGCTTAACTTTATATAAGAAACTGCCAAGATATTTTCCAAAGTTGCTTTATCATTTTGTATTCCTCTCAGCAATGAGAATTTTCAATTTTAGCAATTGTAGTAGATATGTTCTGAGTAATGTTCGAAGTTATCTTTCTTTATAATGTCTTTGGTTTTGGAATAAAGGTAATGCTGGCCTCATAAAATTATTTGAGGCGAGAACCCTCCTCTTCTATTTTCTAGAGGAGTTTACTTCTTCCTTAAATGTTTAGTGGAATTCACCAGTGAAGCCATCTGGGCCTGCTCTTTTTTCCCCAGGAAAGTCTTTTTTTCCTTTTAGTTTTATTGAGATATAATTGATATACAGCACTATATAAGTTTAACATATATAGCATAATGACTTGACTTACATTTATTGTGAAATAATTACCATAGTAAGTTTCGTTAACATCCATCACGTTGTATAAATACAAAAAAAAGAAAAAGTTTTTATCCTTGTGATGAGAACTTTTAGGAACTGTTCTCTGAGGAGTTTGCAAATATACCATACAGAGGTCTTAACTATTGTCATCATGTTGTATATTACATCCTCAGTACTTATATATTTTCTAACTGAAAATACGTATCTTTTGACCACCTTCATCCAAATGTCCCATGGGCTGGGAATTGTGTAGTGGGGAAAAGGGGAGTGGTTGGCTGCTTCTCTCCCTTGAAACACCTCCTCCCTCCTTTCAAGCTGCATTTTCTGGTGGTCAAAGGAGGTCAGGGAAAAGAGGAAAGCAAAGGGAAGTCTTATTTAATTGGTCCAGTTAATAGGGCACTGGTACCCTCTAGTTATGGCAGAAGGGAAGAGCTGACTCTCTCTTGTTGGAGACTTTCGAGAGTTCCTTGGAGCCTGTAACACACTCACCTCCCAGACCTTCCACTGTCTTTGCCTGGAGCCCCCTCAGTGTACACACTCCCTCAGTTTCAGTAGTGGATGTTTGTTGTGCTCACTGCCAGGAGCTCTCCTCCTTTTCAAGAGAGCTTGCAGTCAGCTGCCTATCTAGCCCATGGAAAATGTGTATTATTTATTCGCCATTGGTTGAAGGGCAGCCCTTCTTCTCTTCACTTTCCCTCCTCAAAATGCTGCCAGTTTACTTCTCTGGACTATTTTTAGACTGGCCACTAGTCCCACACTCCAAGGGATGACAAGTTCTAGAAGTGATTCTTTCAATTTTCCCTTCACTTGATTTGAAATGAATGGAAAGAATCCGTTTCCCCTACCCCACGGGAGAAATATATAACACATTTACTACTTGCTTCAAAGTTATTAATTACTGCCTTCTTCTTCATGCAAGGATTTGTTCTATGTTATCTGGATATGGATTATCAGTTGCACAATTTGGCACGTGCTGCATAGACAGTCTTGACCCTTCATTTAGGATCTTGGATTTCTTAGCACTTACTGGTTTTTTAGAGCTCTCTGCTGAATTTTGACAACAGAGAAGGTCTAATTTAACATCCTATTTCATACACAAACAAGAGATCCAGTGTTTATGAATGGTGTTTCTGAGGGCCCACTTACGAGTTACTTACTTGAAATACTGAGATCGCGTTCCCTAAAAACCATATACAATCATCATATATGAGGTCCAGAGAGGACCTCAAAGATCTGTGATTATGTGGGTCACAGTTAGTGATATTTAACTTATTAAAACAGAAATTTTTAAAACAGTATGCAAGCACATGTTCCATTAGACATCAGAGCAATGACATTCAACTCTGAAGTCAGGGCAAGGCTTTAGAGGAAACAAGATGGAGAAGGAATTTGTGTCATTGTAAATCACAAATTTCCTTAGAAACCAAACTCTGATTACAAATAAGGGAAGCAAGGGCACTTTGAGAGGATGAGCCATCCTCTGTCACGTGTACTACAAGAACGCATTTTGGTGTCTATGTTCCAAATGAAAAGTTCTGCCAAGGAATCAACTGCTGTAATTTTTCTGCCATTGAGGAAAACTTCCTTTGACAAAGACTTGATATTGGAAGTCATTCAGCAAATTTCACACTTAAATTGATCTTTCATCTGTTGTACTTCTAAGTATGTAGCCTTATGTATTTATGAAGGTGTTATTGGTGTGCATTCGAGAATGTGTTTCATGTGGAAGTTTCCATAATTATTTACACTATCTCCTCCATTATGAAAACTAACCAGCTCTGTCTGGGTAGCTCATTTAAAATTCTGATTTAGAGAATCATAATAAATCTATTCTCTCCTCTGTTCTTAGAAGTTTATTTATCATTTCAACTTCAGAGTTACATTGTTTTAGTTTTTGTTTTGTTTTATTTTTGATGAGCAGTGAGGTTTTTCCTTCATTTGTTCACCCAGAATTATTAATCCATAGTGAGGAAAATATTTTGTGTTACGTGACTTTTTACAATAAAAGAATTGGGTAGAATATTTAGAGAAAACTGGTAGGAAAGCTTAAGGGCTAAAATTAATGATCAGAAATTTCTTATGTATATATGATATTTTTATAAAATAATGTGATAATTTTTAACAAAGATTTTAGAACTTATATATGCAAAGAAGCATTGCACCTTCAAAGTAATCACTATAAACAGATGCTATCATTTCTCAAAGTATTTAAATATGGTCTTATTTGTTCATGGTCACACCTAACATAAATACATCATACCAATAAATATTGCATATATTTCCACAAATGTTCAAAATGCTCACAACATTTAAACTAGACACATTAGCTGATTTTAAAATTCTTCTGTATTCCAAATAGAGTATTGTTAAGCTTTAGCATAAATATTATGAATACATTTTATGTTTCATTGTTAGTCATATGGCTTTTATTTTGTGAAAGTTTGTCCTTGTTTTGCATGAATGTTGAAGCCACCATGACTGAACCGTGTTGTATTCTAAACACTTACTTGCTACAGCGTAAGATAATGAAAAGGAATCTCAAAGAATGATAAAACCCCTGCCCATTACACCACATTTTTTAATCACAAAAACATCAAAATATTTCTTCAGATATTTTATTTCATCTCTTGAAAGAAAAGAAATCTTCCATTTCTCCTTAGAAGAAATGGCAAAGCCAAACTGTGATATTCAATAGGATATCACACCAGCACCAACATCTCTTGGCGTTTGTGATTTTAGTTTATTACTTCAAGTCACAGCCAATGGCACAAAACCAAAGTCTTAGGTCAAGTGTAACAAGCTTTTATGTTATGCTTGGATTTTGTAAACATCTGTGTTGAGCCACCCACAATGCACATCCATGACTAAGACAGAGCTCCTGGTGTTAACTGGCTAAATATTTAGAGAAAACATATTTTTCTTAAATTTTGATCATTTTTTCAACCATACTACCAAATTAATAAATTGATTAGGCATAGAATAAGAATTAATTACTAAAAAACCAGCTATAGCTAATTTTTTTTAACTAAAACAAAATAGAAACAAATACTTGCTAACTCTAAAGAGGCCAGGGCTTCATAGATTTCAAAAGGTGGAAGAAATTACAGCTGAAAAAGCAAAAGATAAAAATTTACACTTTTATATTTCTAAAAATAAATGAAATAGCCAAACTATCAAATGCAGATAGTCTATAGTAATTCCAACAGGGATATTATATTACTTCTGTTATACAGCTGTTTATTCAAGCTGATAAGAAAAATACTAAGATGTCCAATAAATTAATGGTCAAAGAATTGGAATGGACTTCACAAAAGAGGAGATATAAAAGGGTAATTTGCATAAAAGTATTTATCTCCACTGGCAATGGAAGAGGTACAAATATATATAATGATGATGTGTTTACCCATGAAATTACCCAGTAAAAGTTAAAAAGAAGATTTCAGCATTAGTGATATGTGGTCATGAAAGTACTGTTTAGTGACTGCTCCGGTACCCATGATTTTTAAAACTCTTATGAAAAACAATTTGGTAATATGCATCATAGACCTCCAAATAATCCTGTCTTTTGACCCAATAATTCACTTGGATTATTACTTTATATTAAAAAGAAGTCTGGGGCACCAAAATGATAATTGCAGTGCCATTTTAAATTACAAAAATAAAAGTAACTTAAATGTCAATGTCAGGAAAATGGTTAAGTAAATTATGGTACTTCAACATGTTGGAGCACTTTGCCTCACTAAACAGATATTTGAGTCTTAGAAAACAGCGTTATCTGGGGCAAGCCTGCCATTTTTCAAATCCCCACTTATTAGCTGTGTCCTTGGGCAAGTACTATAACCTCTCTGGGCCATGTTCTTCATCTCTAAAGGGGGATAAAAATGCTAACTACCTCATATGGTTCTTGTGAAGACATTTAATTAATATAGAATGAGCTTAAAGTAGTACTTGGCTCATAGTAAATACTTAACAAGTATTAGCTATTATTATTATGCTTTAAATACACAAAAGTCATATTTGGCAAGATCACAATAAAAAATATATATGGAAAAAGGCTGAAAGTAAATACCCAACAATGTAAATAGATGTCTTTAGTTGGTAGAAGAGTGAATAATCTTTGACTTTATATTTTTGACATTTTATAATAATGATGTGTCAAGTTTAAAAGGGGAAATTATTGAAATATTTGACTTAATTTTTAAAAAGAAGGTCATATATAGAAATAAATAAAGGAAGTGCATCCTGCCTTCAGGATGTTAAGAGTTCAACAGAGGACTAACATGAGGATTAGGAATAACTATCATTTAGGGCAGGATGTGTTAATTACTAGCACAGAGAAAGGAGTGAATTGATCCAGCAGAGGATAGAAGAAACACTTAACAGGAAGGGTAGCATTTGGCTAAAGCCTGACTGAATTCAATTTAAATACATGGGAAGATCTACTCTTTTCAGACTGAGAAAACAAGGCAAGAAGGTGAAAGGAACAATTGCCAACAAGTCACCTGGATTGGTTGAAACATGCCACACTTGAAGGGACAAAGACTGAAAGGCTGTTTGGAATCCAAAATGGAAGGTCTTAAATGACAAGTTATACATTTGGACTACTTCTGAAGGCAGTTGGGTCTGTTCAGGTTTTTATTGTCCACCATCTATCTGGAGAAGAATAGATGAAGTTTAACTTTTATAGAAATTTTGTCTTCTACCTAAAGACATTAAACCATAGGACAAACCCTATTACTGTAACCCTTTGATTCTCCTCAATGAATAAGCTTTCCAGTGAACTTGCTGATATTAGTAGTGAAGGTCCTCTGAGATCTGCCTGCACCCAACGCCCCCAGCCCTCTCTCGGTGTTTACCCACTCCTGGTGGTCTACTGCCCATCACCTGAACATGTACTTCTTCCCATATTTCCCACTTTGGTCAAGAAACTCCTTTGTCCTCTACTTGTCCTGTCGACTGCAATGCTAATTTCCACATCCAGCTCAGTTTGTAGTTGCACCTCTGCCAGGGCAGTGCTCTGTAACTCTCTGTGCTTGCTCTCTTCCAAGACATGTAAATTCTTTGTGTGCTTCCTTGACATCACTCAATATTCTTGCCTTGAAACTTTTTTTTTCTGGCCTGGTATTCATTTTTAGGAGTTAACAGTGTATTTGGGTTCAGGATGCAATTGTGGTGCTTCTTGGTATCCTCCATGCACAATCTTTTACACCAAATCAGTGCTCAGCTTATTTTTTCAGCGCTTATTTTTTTTGACCAAGTCAATGAATGACTGAGCAACACTCTGGATACACAAGAAGAGCTCACTTCATTTATCCTATTCTGTTTCTGCTCACGTCCGTCAGGAAGTAGACAATTTTCTCATCAAACCCACATAATTTTCAGTGTTATTAGTGTTTCTGCAATTCTTATAAAAGTTTAGATATTAGCAATAATTTCCAAATACCATGGCCAAACCAAATTGGTTTCTGGCCTAAGATTTATTTTTCTTTGTATGAGTTTTAGATGTAAACAAAAATAATGAGATCTATATTTAGAACATTACTGAATTTAAATACACTGGATAATATTTACAATTTAAAGCAGCTCATTTGGAGACAGTTCAATACAGCTTCAGTTTTTTAGCTAATAAGAAAAGATGTATAAAACCAAGGAGAGGTCCAGTTGACAGTGGGAGGATGCTCAGTTAAAGGCATGTCATGATGAATGCCCTAAGAAGCAATATTGAGACTTATGGCTGATTGCTTTTCCTCAATGCTAGCTTGATACAAGCATGTCCATGAAAAACTTACGATTTCAACTCACTTCTCATGTTAAAAATAGCACCAGCAAGGATTTTTAAATGACAAGGAAATGATCCTGGATGTGCACACAAATATAGCTTTTCAGATGTTTGTCACTGCATGATTAGCATTGTGAAAAATTGGAAAACATCAAACTGTCCTGCAATTTTAGAATGATTGATAAAAATAACTTGTGACATGCACATACCTACACACATGAAGCCATTGAATATATCCACCACACGATGTTCTGGGAAAATAGCTTCTGACATGGAAAAATGTTCATGGTGTCATCAGTTCCAATTAATAGACCAACAAATACTTCCTGAAGAACAAAAACGTGCCTGACACTGGTTATAGGCTCTGGAGATAAGAGTTGACATAGAAGTGGTGAGAAACATACTATAACCACAAATGAATGAATTTCAGGCACTGCTAAGGCCTATACAGGAGACAAAATAGGGTGATGTGACAGAGAGTGTAGGCCAGCAAGGGGCTACTTTGTCTGGACTGGTCAGATGAAACCCAAATGGGGTAGGCACATATAGATTTGAGGAAGAATATTCTAAGCAGAAGAAACAGCAATGCAAAGGCCTTGTTAGAATGGGCATGAGCTTATGATGTCTAGAAATATGTGTATCAGAATGCTAGTTAATAAAGATTATTTCCTAGTGGTGGGATTACAAGTTGGTTTTTATTTTCTTGGATTTGCTTACCTATAATCTTATTTTTCTATAATTGACATGGATTAATTTTTAATAAGAAAAAATAAAAGATAATAAAATAATAAAATACCACTTTAATCTCTGTGCTTTATGTGGCAGTTTCCCAAATTGATTGCTTACAGCGACAAAGATAAGGCCTTAATGTAGACGGCAAGTAGGGCATGCTTTGCCAACTATATGATTAAAACAGCCTATTTTATAGAACATTCTTATCTTGGTCTGCTATTTTCTTTGATTGGGAAGTAATTTATTTGACCAAGATACTCAATGGGAGCATAAGGATAGTTTAAGTTGCCGTTTGCTAAAGAAACTTGGGCTAGACCAACATGATGGCCCTGCACAGACTGGGGCAAGTGTATTTTGGCTCCAAGTTATGATAAACGAAATGCATCCTCCTTACCCAGTGTTAAAATCAAATCCTTTACACATGGCTTCCAATAACACAAATCTATGTTTAGATGCAGACATGCTATACGTGACCTTCCATAGAGGACTTACATACAGCACTGACTGCCAGGCAGGAAAAATAAGACATCTGCTTTCTATTGATTCTGTAGGGAGCAACTCACTGAATCATCAAATTTCTTCTCAGTGAAATAAGCACTTTGGTCTTTGGTCCATTTTCTGATAAGAGGTTAATAAATGATCCAAGGGAAAATACACATTTGAAATCACGCTGTATAACTATTCATCTTAGTTTCCTTTTATTTAAATCAGTTAAATCTCCAAACCCTGGTTGTTTGCTATGGCAGCAGAGAGAAATGTGATTAGAACCACACAGCTGGTTAATTCACTAAAGATGCAGAAGGTCTGTGGAAAAGGGAGCTATTCCTTTGCAAATAATATAAAGTTCACAATGCGAACTTTCTTTGGCAGAAGAAGGAAGAGGCCTTGACTTCTACAGGGCCAAATTTTTATGAGCAGTTGCACCACAAAATTGAAATTAAGTATGTGTGGGATTTGGATTAAGTACACCTTTGGGGATATAAAAGAAGGAGGGCTGGATGTTTTGGAGGAAGACCAGGAGAAAAAAAATCACTTTCTGCAAAATTTTTCTTTAGTTTGGCTCTGCCTAAGGGATTTTTAGGATTTATCTGATCTCTGGAGTTCTATTAGACTTTACTTTTTTATGAAAAGTAGGATAGACTTAGAGTCATAAGGGGCTCACTGGGTGGAAACTTTAATTAAAATTGAATTTTTGTAAGAACATTTATATTAAACATTTCAATCTACTCAGTTTTCTTTCAGATGCATCTACTGTAAGGAAAATTTTTTTTTACCTTCTCTGAAGATATTATGAGTCTATGGTTTAAAGCAGTTTAATAAGCAGACAGATCTACGTGCTTTCTGTAGACCAAAGGATCTCACAAAGTCTTTGTAGGACAGATAATAAAGAATATTATGTTTGCTTAAGTTACGTGTAAATCAAATAAGAATGCATCAGGCTAACATCTCGAATAATAGAAGAGACCAAACAATTGGTATTGTTTTGCAGTGATAAAAAGTGTCATTGCAGCTACTACATTTATAACTGAAAAGGGTTTGCCCTTCAGAGGACATGATAAAATATGGTGTTCTTCAAATCATGGAAATTTAATGGAAATCATAGAATCATTAAATTGCCAATTTGGATCTATTTTTACAGAGGTTCCTGGGAAAAAGTCAAGATTCAAACAACAATTGTAAGTTATTTATCAAAAAAATTTTCAAGAATTAGTCTAAATAATTGCAAAACATGAACAAAATGAAGTAGTAAATGGGATAAATAAATTCAGCATCAAACATGAGTCCATTACTTGAGATTCTGCCCTGGATGCTACAAACACCAGTCAATTGGTGATGCTGCGTGCGGCTCTAAAAATGGACAACACTATGAGTGATTTTAAACTTTTCTCGCCAACTAGAAACCACCTGTCTGTAACCTTACTCGGCAAAGAAGCTCTGGACAATTGCACTTTGCCTTTGAAAGACTGACACATTCATGATTAGTCTTTTGATAGTATAGCTGTAAGGACAGGTACGGACAGCATTGTCTTAAATACATTAATAAATATACAGAATATGTCTGTGAACAGCTCATTCTCTAAATGTCAGCAGAGAAAGAGCAATCTCCAGGACAGCCTGAAGTTGTGGACTATTTACATATTTTTGCAACAGTTACACATTTATATCTTCTTTTCAAGTTTGTCCCCCAAAATGGAGTATTTTAAACACACATGCCAAATCAGATTTCCTTTAAAAAATCTAAATATAATGAGATGGTCTGCCTATTGCAATATTGTTCAGGCCTTGGAAAATGGCATAATAATAGATTTTTTTTTCCTCTTTTTGAGATTATGTTAGTTTCAGATGTACAACATAATGTTTCAATATATGTATATATTGTGAAATGATCACCACAATAAGTCTAGTTAATGAGCATCACACACATAGTTACAACTTTTTTCCAGTGAGGAGTATTTTAAGAACCTTTTTTTTTATTTTTGAGGAAGATCCACCCTGAGCTAACATAACATCTGTTGCCAATCCTCCTCTTTTTGCTGAGGAAGACTAGCCCTGAGCTAACATCCGTGCCCATCTTCCTCTACTTTATATGTGGGACGCCTACCACAGCATGGCGTGCCAAGCGGTGCCATGTCCACACCCGGGTCCGAACTGGTGAAGCCTGGGCCGCCAAAGCAGAATGTGTGCACTTAACTGCTGTGCCACTGGGCTGGCCCCTAAGAACATTTTTAAAGACACAGAAGAGAACCCCAAACTCAAACAGAACATAAAGTTCACTTGAAAAGTTGATACAGCTCAAATACACCATTTTAAATTTCAAGTTGTAAAGATATTCTGGAACATTTCAGTGAAATAGATGAGAAATTAGAGACTCCTTTTTTGAACTGTCTTAATTTGACATTCAGATTTATTTATTAAGGAACTAAGGGAAAATGTAGATAAAATTATTAGAATATAAACAAGAGCAATAAAGTCTATTAGTAAAATTAAGATAAATTATTCTGATGACTAGAAGAATATTGTAACAAAAAATTTTCATAGGTAAACTGCAAGAAGTCCCTGAAATCTAAAAGGCAGTGAATGACTAACAAGGCTGCTGGATTGTGGGTCACCCTCCCAGGCCTTGGGACACTCACCTGCGGTCCATGACCTTTGACGTCAGACATGCACTAAGAACAGTTCCATCAGTGCCAAACAGTGGACCAAATATTAGTAAAGTGTAACTTGTTCCCTATTCATATAAAAAGTAAACTTATACCTAAGTTCTGGTGTTAACTTCCTGTATCCCACTGGACCTTGGGTGCATTTCTTGGGAGGAAAGAAATGCTCTTCGGTGTTTTCGTGATTTGAAATTCTAAGATCTAAGATCAGGTCACCGTAACACTTCGGTCAATGACTGATTCATTAGGCTTTGATCCAAACAATGTTAATTATTCACCTGGATAACATTCTTCCTGTGAATAATGATCAACTCTGCCTTAATATGAATACTTAACATTGGCCATTTAACATAGTCATATTAATCCTTTGTTCTCTGGGGAAAAAAATATAAAGATGCTTGCCTGACTATTTGGTATGTAATTTGCCTAAACACTTCACATTTCTCCCCATGTTTAAAGTATTTGGGTATATATATGCTAAATGATTAATAGAGAGACATTATTAATGGGAATATACCACTCACAGAATATTAACATACTGAAGCTGCACTGGATGAAAATGCTTTGGAATAAATCTTAGAATGTATCATAAAACTTCGGACCTAAGAGTTGTGTGATTAATAATAGGACGGCACAGTCTGTTAGACAGGCTGCCCACAGGTCTCAGGACCCCGTAGTAATCTATGTGACCACATTGTTGGAGCTGAGAGACTGGCGCTCATCCAGTTGAACTTTGTGATGCAACTTACTATGGGTGTGTAAATTATATTTCTACAAATTTCCTTTTCAGTGTGTCAAGAAAATCATTAAGATAGTGGTGGATGCATATAGAGATCTCGAGAGTATATGTGCCTTAATATTCAGTAGAGAGAGAGTAAGAGTGCTTCATTGTTTGCTAACTTTGGGTAACTTTCTTTTAAATTAGCTTTTTAAACTTTGTGTTTCAAGGTCTTACAGGTGCTTATTCTTGGTCCAAATTCCACGATATTTTGAATAAACCTAAAACATTGTACATTTCTACGGAGGTACCTGGGTGATTTAATGGCTATCAGAAAAAATCTTTTGCCTTAAATGCTTTTCATTTTGAGTACAATTTTCATTGTGGGTACACCTCAAAGAATTTCACACCCCTCACCAGGACCGTACCTCCCAGCCTCCTGTGAATGTCCTTTTCTGTGAGAGTCATAAAAGTCTCAGGTGGCATGTTGCTGCACGTAATATTTGGCTGCAAAAGGGGTAAAACTTTAACTGTTCCCTTAATATTTAGTAGTTTTCATTGCTCAATGTTAAATCTACCAGCCAGTTTAAGGAAATCCATTATTTTATGAAATTAAGTCCCTAAGTGAAATTTGAGGCACAGTGATTAAGAAATTTAAAAAGAGTCATGAAGAGGAAGAATGTGCTCTACCAAACATGCCCTGTTTTATATATATATATATATATATATATTTTTTTTTTTTTCTTTTCACTTTGGGGAAAAAGTCTAAAATATTCCCAGAAATATTAAAGAACAGCAAATATCTGCTTAGGAAACACCCTTTGAACTATATGGCACCAATTTAAAAACTAAAGTTGTACCGATTCTGGAAATGGCAACCAAATGAAAGATACTGCCAGGTCCTTGCAAGAATGAGAGCAACGCCATAAGAATGAGAGAAGGAAAATAATCTTCAGTGGGAAAACACATGCACATCCATACACACATGCACAGCTACATGCACACTAACCCATGATAACACACTCATGTTCCTCCGTGTGTGTGTATTTGCATAACTCTGAATGTTCTCGTTGCTAAGTTTAGCTATATATTTTCTATTGGCCTATTCATTTAGCTATTTTTCTATGTCAGCAATTTATGCAAAGCTCTCCACTGTGTCTAAAACATACAGACCAAAGCTCTAGAACACGGACCATTCACAGCTAATAGGCCACTTAACAGTAGTCTCACGCACTTTTGTTTCCACTAGTTGAGTGGTGTCTTGACTGAGATTCATTTTTATTTGTTCCATACCCATAATTTATGAATATTACAAATGAGATAAGAGCAACAAAGAAGAAATTTACTGTGCCTATGAAAATTCAGTTAAAAGTTTTAAAATATTTTGAGAAAGGAAGTTGTAAAAAAGCTCTTAAATTAGGTGTGGGCAAGAAAGTTGTTAGAGATTAGGGAGAGAAATATTAATGTTCTAGAGAAATTCTGCACCCTGTTTATGAATGTCTCTGAGTTCTCGTTCCATTAAAAAAAATAGTTCTAGTGGTTAATTACAGTTATGATAGATACAAGAAAGACAGTGACAAGCTCCGTCAGTAGATCTATTTCTAAAGACAAGGCCTTAGCTCTATATCAAAAGATCAATTAAAAGATTCACATTTATATTTTTTAAGTTAAAATAAAAGTTTTAAGGTGTATATACATCATATTTTCATGACTTTCTGCATTTAACTGCATTTTTCAATTAACCAATTACCTATTAGTCTGGATCTCATCATAGAAAAGTGCTTCTAATGTAATTAACTTATGTTGGTCCCATTCCACACAGTACTCGAGTCACCTTTCAAAAACATGGATGTTTTTGTAAAAGTATGTAAAATGTACATAAATGTTATATAAAAATATAGAAATCAAAGCTGAGATTTTAAAGATGAAAGGGAAAAGAGGCAGAGAGAATAATAAATCCAGTTTTATTTAGTTCTGTGATTTGGGTCACATTAGTTTTCTAATGGCCAAACCAAGAAAAGAAATTGGCTGCAACATTCATAGCATCCAAATTAAAATAAAAGAAAAATGAAGACGGACTTGTTGCTCAGGCAAAGTACAACTTTTTCTGACATAGAGAAAAATCTGATAAACAGCAGGTCAATCTGGAATAGTTGTTTGGATAAAATATACCTGAAATAAAATATTTATAAAGTGCTTGAAAAACCCAAAAGGACTTTACTACATGGCAGTATTTCAATGTAAATTTCCAAGATAACTCTATATCAATAGCCACTCATTTTTGAGCATTTAAACATTACCAGGAAGAGTTCACGGTTTATATGGACTATCTCAATATACCTCACTGCAGTCACAGAGGGTGTGTGGTATTGCTTGCACCATTTTAAAGACAGGAATCTGAGGCCCAGAGGTCAAGTTTGTAGGACTAGCAAGCAAGCCCCAGGATGCTATGTTCCCTCCCATCATAAGGCTGAACTTGACCTTCTCAAGTATTTTCAGTCCATACCACTGAGTCTAGTCCTTGGACAGCTTCCCTGAGCTGCTTTTCCTTGCAATTATTATCAAACCTGCTGGCACATTAGAATCACCTGGGAAGCTTTTAAAAAATACTTTTTGGCCTCATCCCCAGAGACTCTGATTCAGTCAGTGTGGGGAGGGACTTGGCATCAGTATTTTTTAAAAGGTCACCCTGGGTTGAGGAACTGTGGAGGTGAGGCAAACACTTCTTAGTGATAAATGGTGCTTTACAAAGTCAGTGTCCTGATTCTTATCTTCTGGGCTTGCTGTCATCTCAGGATGTGACATAATCCTTCCCCCTCTCTTCTCTCCACCTCCTCCTTCCCCCCCCCCCCAGAACACAGATGATGGGGTTAAGACAACTGAAGTTGTTCCATCTTATGTTCTCTTTGGTAGGCATTACCAAGATCTAGGAGCAATTTTCTCAGAAGCAGCTTTCAGCTGGCTTGGATTCATTGGGGAGGACAAATAGTAAGGGGAGGGGAAAGCTGTTTGTTAGAAACCAAAAGCATCCATCACAATTCTTCTCCATCTCCTTCCCACCCTACATCTCCTGTGCTTAAATACACTGGGGATTGGGGCGACTGTAGAATGGCCACTACTGCTTGGTCTGACTCTATTTTTAGCAACTCATTATAATTGTTATACGTTTAACACCTCACTTTTCCAGTTCTGTGGCTTCAGTCACAATTCCAGGTTAACATAAAAAGTTTCATTTACCACCCTGTTAAATTAATTTTTAGTCAATCTTGAAGATTTTTTGGGTTATCTATTGCTGTGTAACAAAGCAGCCCAAAACTTCCCGGCATAAAACATCACCATTTCATTATACTCTCAGATTCTAGGGGTCAGGGGTTTGGACAGAGATGGCTTGTCTTTGCTCCATAATGTAGTGTAGGGGTCCTGAGAAGGCTTAGACAGCTGCAGGTGACTTGAACGGCAGTGGGTGGGAATCATCTGGAGACTTCTTCATTCATACAACTGGTGCCTGGACTGGAATGACGTGAAGGCTAGATGCAGCTGGGATTGTCACTGGTGTACCTTACGCACGGGCTCTCCACGTGCCCTGGGCTCCCTCACATCTTCACAGCCTCACCTTATGTGGCAGCTCCAGGCTCTGAGAGTGAATGTTCTACCTGACGTTCATGGCCTTTCCAGCTTTCTGGTCTCTTCTGATCTAGCCTTAGACAGTCACTTTGCATCACTTCTGCTGAACTCTGTTGATGGAAGCAGACCCAAACCTGCTCAGAGTCGAGAGGAGGAGATAAACCCCCACAAGTGTTGTTTAGACTCAAGGACAAAAATCCATCTTTATGTCTTCCACAAAGTATATAATGCCTATCTTTATAGGAACTATTTAAATATTTGTTAAAAGAACTAATACAGCCAATGCTCTACATAGTTTATAATTATTTTTACATCTGTTGGAAGGTAACAGAACTGTATTCTTTAAAGTGCATTTTGCTTAGCCAGAAAAATGTCCAAGTGAACTCAGAGTGGTCAGAGCAGAGTACTTATAGAGAATATATCCACATCATACTTGAATTCCAAACCAGTTTTTCATGAATGTGTAGCACTGGTTATAAATGGGGTCTGGGTAAAAATAATGGGTCAAATTAAGCTAATCAGTCTGTCCAGAAAATAACCCAAAGCCAATGTTCTATGGTATTATTACTCATTTGTGTCTTTGATAAATAGAGCAAAGATCTAGGTTTTCTGGATAATTTTTTAGCTCTCGTTTCATTTCCGTGGAACAAGTTACAACTATAGGGCATCTCGATAATCTTTTCAGGAAGTCTTGCTCCTGGGTTTCATGTAACAATGGAAAGTCCCAGATTTGTATTAGGACATTGGGTTAAAATTCATCACTCAGTGAATTTTTTCCACATCTATTTCTTATTTACTTAAACTGGTTTATGTAATTAGTTGACTCTCTACCAATTCTTTACTTGTTTGAGGTTTGTTTCAGCATTACAAGTGGGATGAATAATGGCCCCCCAAAGATGCCAAAATCTCCAGAACCTATGAGTATGTTAATTTACATAATAGAAGAGACTTTACAGATGTGATTAAGTGAAGGATCTTGAGATGGGGAGATTAGCCTGGATTATCAGGGTGGGCCCAATGCAATCACAAGAGTACTTATGAGAGGCAGACAGGAGGTCAGAAGAGTAGTAGTGAACAGAAGAGGCTGGAGTGATGTAAAGACGGAGTCATGAGCCAAGGAATGCAGAAGCTGACAAGGGCAAAGAAATAGATTCTCCTCCTATCCTCCTCCAGAAGGAATCAACCCTGCCAACGCCTTGACTTTAGCCCAGTGAAGTTGATTTTGGGTCTCTGACCTCCAGAGCTGTAAGATAATAAATCTGGTTGTTTTAAGCCATTAAGTTTATGGCAATTTGTTATAGTAGCAATAGGAACTTAACACAAACATTCAAGACATACAGCTGTACCTTCCATTAGATTGGCATGAAGATTGGCGTTAACATTTGATTCCTAAACCAAGTATCTAAGTTTAGTACATCACTGTAAAAATCTAATCTATTGTTGGCTTAGATTTCATTGATGACTAGAGAAAACATTATGTATGCGCATCTTTGAGGAAACTCCTAAGTAAAAATTTAGAATTAAAAATCAGATAAAGGTTCGCTAGTCATTTTACCAAAGGATGTTTTGTTTATGAAAGGCAGATTTACTTCATGCGTCTTAAATATTGAGCCATACTAAAACACTTCAAAAGTGAGTCAACTTAGAAAATTGTAATTTGCTTCCAAATTTTGGGAGCACATCTATGGCATAAAGAAATCAAGCAAGGAAGTAAGTGATAAATAAAAGATGAATAAAATAAAAATTAGAAAATTAAAAAAATGAAAGTACTTTTTATTTTTTTGAGCACAGAGAACTCTAAAATAAGCTTGGCATTATTGGCCTTAATGTTTCTCCTTCTATTTCCCATTAGTGCCCAAGTATACTGAGATATTGTAAAAATCAAGTAAGATAAATTATGTGGGGGTGCCTGGATTTGTAGCTGGGACATGGTAGGTGTCCAAGAACTGTTAGTCGAGTGTGAATGGAGGTGGTGGTGGCAGCGGCAGGGCAGCAGACCCCGTTTATTGGAAGGCAATGGATGCCATCCCCAGCTTAGAGCTGAGAGAGAACGCTTTTCCTTTCTTTCAGTAGAGGAGAGGGGGAACAATGGTCTCCTTCACTTTAACCCTGTGCCAGGGCCTCAAGCTGTTCACATTAGCTACTATAAATAACTTGTGTTGACGCTGACATACTTCTAGGCCATAATGTTTTAGTAACTTTAGAGAATCTATGAACATGAAATGAGTTTTTTAAGTACTTAATATCTGTGTTTTCCTTCAGAATTCTCTTAACAGTGAGATAACAAATCTAATAACAAGTGGTCACTTCAGTAGATCATTTTTGTTCAGCATTTGCCAAAAGGCAAATACCTGATTAATTGCTCACGCTCTCTCTTTTGTCAATAGAGTATTAGTAAATCATTTTTCACTAACACTGCAGTGAGAAAGCCCCTTTCAAAATCATGTGGACTATATTGTAAGCTCACCCACTGTCATTGAATGTAGACACAAGCTGCTCCAGAATTTAGCTAGCCAACTAGATGGCTAAGAAGCTGTGAGGAGGGGGTAGGAAAGTTATCTTGAAGTGGTGTTTGTACATTTGCATTTTACATCAGACTGAAGACGTTTCACAGCCCAACTGGATGTTCCCTGATATGTGGACCTGTTGGAGCCTTTGTACAGCTCTGGGCTCACCTTTTCTAAGCTTGTACTGATGACAATGAAGAAAAGTATTCACTTCTTCCTGCTCCCCACCACATCAGCAAAGACTCAATGTAGACATGGAATCTGAGATTTTGCTGACTGAAGTTTGTGCTATTGAAAAATGGAACATTGAAAATATCTTGAATTTGCCATTTGAACACAGAATTGTGCCCTATAATAATAAGAGTATTTCTAGCCAAAACTCAGTGTGTGACACCCAAAATGCAGAAGAGCTCTAAGATCTCTTTCAGATCTAAAATTATATAATTCTATGTTTTAAGCTCATTGTCCTTTCCAACATAGTATTATTATTTTTTAAAGCAATAGTTTCCAACTGGGGGTGATTTTGCCTCTTAGGGGACATTTAGCAATATCTGCAGACATTTATGGTTGTCACAACTGGTAATGGGGTGCTACTGGCATCTAGTGGGTTGTTATGGACTGAATGTTTGAGTCTTCCCAAAATTCATAGGTTCATGTATGTAATTCATTCACACACCTAATATGATGGTATTTGGAGGTGGGGCCTTTGGTAGGTAATTAGGTCATGAACCACTATGATGAGACTAGTGTCCTTACAAGAAGAGGAAGAGAGCTACCTCTTTCTCTCCACTATGTGAGGACACAATGAGAAGGCAGCCATCTCTATCCAGGAAGAGGGCCTTTACCAAGAACCCAATCATGCTGGCACCCTGGTCATGGTCTTTCAGCCTCCAGAACTGTGATAAATAAATACGTGGTGTTTAAGCCACCCAATCTATGGTATTCTGTTACAGCAGCCTGAACTAAGACATGGCTAGATCCCAGAGATGCTGCTAACCTTCCTACAATGCATTGGACAGCTCCCTACAACAAAGAATGACTGGTCCCCAAATGTCAGTAGCGTTGAGGTTGAGAAACCCATGAAAGAGTGCATGCAGGAGGGAAAGATGTGGGTTTGGTAAGGGAACTTGTTATGAACACTAGTAGTTGTATTTCCTGGGAACGTTTTGCTAGTTGCCTAGTTGCAATTTTGCAATGTTGATTATTACTTAAGAGGAAGCAAAGCATGCTCAGACTGAGTGGGAGACACAGATGTGAACTTTCTTAATTATGAGAAGGTTCCTCTGCCAAGGACACTCAAGAATACAATTTGTGCATTTACACAAATAGAAGACTCTTAAATTATCCATCCTCTTAGTTTTACTTCTTTTCTGAAAGAAGCATTCACAAGAAATTCCAAGTTCCTAAGGCACAGCAAAAGAATTGTCTGATGGGAACTCCTTACCACCCTAGGGAAGAATTAATTCTCTGTGGAAAGTCTTACATACCTTTCTGCTGGAGGCTTAGGTCCACACACACCAGGCCAGGGCATTGCCAGTAAACACTTGATATTCAAAAGCATAGGCCAGCAACTTGGGAACCACCTGGGAGCTTGTCAGAAATACAGAAACTAAGGCCTAGCCGGGACCTACTGAATCAGAATCTGCATTTAGGGGGTGGGGGGTGTATTTCAATGCTTGTTAAAGATCAGGAAACATTGCTAGATGAACTTCATTCCATGATAATAAAGTGCTAATTTTTGAGACTGTGAATAAAATGGATTTTACTCTTAGCAAAATATGTGGGCATTTGTTTATGACTAGTTGGTTTACCTTTTGGTCTTCAGTATTCTCATTTGTAAAAAGAGAGTGAGGATAAGAGGATTTCTAGGTTCTTTTCTACTTCTAACATTGCAGGAAATATTTTTTCCTCCAGTGTAAACATAATTTATAACTGTCTGAGTTGTCTTGGTGAGTGTAAACTTAAGAAAAAGAGAGTCTCTGGCCAGCAAATACCATAGATGCACAGACTCATGTTAATTAATAGTCACTGAATTCTTATGCAAAATATTCCACCTCCGACGTTGAAACTGAGCCTACTGAAGGGGTGTTTCTCCTGGTTGGCACTTGGGCCTCTCTTTGTCCTGGCATTCTTTTCCTCCCTGGTTGCCTGACCATCCCATTGTGTGTAAATTAACCCGTTACCAAGCACCATCCGTGTCGGTACAAGCAGGTTCTAACCAGAGTGCCAAGGTGGGCCCCTGCTATGCCTCCTTGCTGCTGGTCACCTTCCTTGAGTCCCCAAGCAGAGGTTGCCCAGCTACATTCTTCTGTTCAATACCATTTGAAAATAGAAAGACTGGATGTGGGGGGACCTTTAACACAACTCACAAAGGTGGAAAGCAATCTGCAGTTCAGCTTCTTTCAAGAGCTGCCTCTGGAGAGTGATTTGGGGAGATGCTACTTTTGCTTTTTTGTTGCACAATTCAACAGACTGCAAGATCACAATTGCAAGCCCAGTCACAGACACCACCACATCTCTGTTCCTGTGAAGTACTGGAGGGACCCTCAAAGTTATTTCTCCCCTGGAAAAGATGGAATAATTAAAGCAGAAGAGTGAAATTTACTTTTACTACAAACCAGGCATAGAAAAAATAAAAATAGTTTATTATTGTATAGGTAGCCAGTTTAAACTGCTCTATGATCAAGAGACGGAAATAATGTCACAATTCTTCATTTCCCAAATCAGATTAGAACTGAGTCAAGCTGCCAACCACTAGATAAGCAAGAAGTCCAGCACTACTTCCTCTCCCCAGGTCGCTCAAGAACTCAGATGGCTTGTGCTGTGCTTCTCTGATAGACGGTGAGGTGGGAGGCCTGGGATGGCATCCAGGCTGGTGGCTCCTGCAGACCTGGCACTGTTCTTCATGTCCAGCTCTACACACACATGTTTGGCTGGCCTCAAAGCCCCATATACATTCAGCTTCCTTCCCGGGCCAGTGGGGATCTCTGCAGTTAGGGTAGTCCACTTGCACTGTCCTATTAGGAAGAGGTTGGACCTTAGAAGTAGAAAAGACTAGCCCTTCTACTCTTCTAGAAGGAGAAAATTTATTTTTCTTTCATTCTTTGCTAATGAAGCACAGTGGCCACCTCCTCATGCCACTCCATGAATAAGAAACAGTGAAGGGCACACACAGAAAAGACAAGTGGAGTTTCGGTTCCCAGTGGGCCAGTCTGCCCTGCTTAGAATCTTAAATTGAGAATATTCTACCATATGTAATCAGAGATACAGCTGATCATCTGAGTCAACTGGGGAACTTAAAAAATACAGATCCATCTATAAGGGAGAAAATCTGTATTTTTTAAAATCTCTATGGGTGTCTCAGATACCTGGCTTGGGAATCACTGGAGAAGGAAGAAAGCATGAATTTGGGCATGAAATAGCCCAGGATTGCTATTCAGCTCTGCCACTTATATCCCTATGAACTCAGGCAAATAACTCAACCTCTCTGAGACTCTTTCTTTCTTTAAAAGTGCACCATGTGTTAAAACAAACGAACACACCCCAGTCTATCTTCTATCATGATGGTAAAAAATATAAAATAATTATTAATATTTGGTGCATTTTTAAACACTGTAGTAGAATTTGCATTGCTACAATCTTTTCAGAGAGCAACTGGGCAGTTATCTTTCAATATTTTAGGTGCATATATCTTTTGATGCTGATGTTCCAATGCTAAGAATTTATCAGTTAGAAATATCTCCAAAAGTACACAAAGATGGCTATTTCTGCATTGTTTGTAAAATAGTAAAAAAATTGTGAGTAACTTAAATTCCCATTAATAGGAGATAGATTAGATAATTTGTGGCATAAACAAACAGTAATCACTACCCAAATTCCTAGAAAGGAAAAATTGAATTATATGTACAATCATGCAGCCAACAACATGTTAAGTGAAAAAGCTGCATACACACACACACACACTACTTGGAAATGATTGCATATGAATAGAATATGAAGGATATACATCAATACAGCAGGCCATTAAAAATGGCTACCTCTGGAGAGTGGTTTGGGGGATAGTAATTTCACTTTTTGTTTTATGCATTCTTGTACTCTGAATTTTTTGCAATAGCAGGTCCTACTTTGCAAACACGATTAATGTTTGGCTTCTTACATTGGACACATATTACTTCTGTAAGCTGAAACAAATGATAAAGATGAACAATTTTTTTGTGTGCATGAGGAAGGATTTGCCCTGAGGTAACATCTGTTGTCAATCCTCCTCTTATTGCTTGAGGAAAATTGTCACTGGGCTAACATCTGTGCCAATCTTCCTCTGCTTTGTGTGGGATGCCACCATGGCATGGCTTGTTGAGTGGCACTAGGTCTGCGCCCGGGATCTGAAACTGTGAACCCTGGACCACTGAAGCAGAGCATGCAAACTTAACCACTACGCCACCGGGACAGCCCTGAACAATTTTTAATTATATAATATCACCAATCCTACTAATGTTTTCTAATCAACATATTATCAATCCTTACTCATTGTGCTTAGTTTATCTTGTGTCAAAGGCCTCTCTTCTTGGTCTCTGTATGAATAATTGACTCCCTTCTAATTGATCTTCCCCGCCAGTGATCTATTCTACCTAGGCTCCACAGAGCAAAGAACTGTTTACTAATTTCATGGGAGCAGTTGGAAAAGAGAAAGATACAGGACTTCGATAGAACCTATCAGAAAACCACCATTTAATTGCATTTCCTGAACTATCTCCAACACACAAAATTATGTCTTTTTGGAAATGCTCCTTCTATTAGTGGTTTTTAAACACGGGCAACATCCACCCTCCCAACCCAAGGGGCATTTGGCAATATTTAGAGAAATTTTTGGTTATCACATCTGGAGGTGGGGCTGTCACTGGCATCTGTTGGGTAGATGCCAGGATGTTGCTAAGCATCCTACAATATACAGGACAGCTCTCTCCACAAGGAAGAATTATCTGTCCCCAAATGTCAATACTGCCATGAATGAGAAACCCTGCTCCACATCAAGACCAAAAGGTCATTCCTTTTAAGCTGGTGGGGAAACTCTATGCTTGCCTCTTAAAGTCAGCTTCTACCATTCATAACAATCTTTCTTTTTCAGATTTATTGAGGTATAATTTACAAATAAAATTGTAAGATATTTAAAGCATATAATGTTAGGATTTGATATATGTATACATTGTGAAAGGATTCCCTTCATCGAATTAATTAATACATCCATCACTTCACATATTTACCCCCCCTTTTTTGTGAGAATATTTAAGTTCTACTCTCCTAGCAAATTTCAATTACACAATACAGTATTATCAATTGTAGTTGACATTTTATACATTAGATCCTCAGATCTCATTTACCTTATAGAAGAAAGTTTGTACCTTTTACCAACCTCTCCCTATTTCTCCTACCCTCCAGCCATTGGCAACTACTTTTCTACTCTCTTGTTCTTATGAGTTTGAAAATTTTTTTTTTTTTTTTTGGATTCCAGATACACATACAAAAAGCACAATGAGATAGCACCTCACACCTGTTTGGATGGTTATTATAAAAGAGACAGGAGATAATAGATGCTGGCAAGGATGTGTAGAAAAAGGAACCCTTGTACACTGTTGGTGGGAATGTATACCTTTTCATTTGTTAGCATTATCTTCAATGACTTTCATCAATGTCTTATAGTTTTCAGTCTATAGATTTTTAACCTCCTTGGTTAAATTTATTCCTAAGTATTTTATTCTTTTTGATACTATTATAAATGGGATTCTTTTCTTAATTTTTCTTTCTGAGAATTCATTGTTAGTATATAGAAATGTAATGGATTTTTGTATATTGATTTTGTATCCTGCAACTTTACTGAATTTGTTTATTAGTTCTAACAATTTTTGGCGGAGTCTTTAGGGTTTTCTGTACATAATATCATGTCATCTGCAAATGGAGACAATTTTACTTCTTCCTTTCTGTTTTGGATGGTTTTTATTTATTTTTCTTACCTGATTTCTTTGGCTAAGAACTTCTAGCCCTATGCTTAATAAACGGAGTGAAAACTGGCATTCTTGTCTTTTTCCTAGTCTCAGAGGAAAAGTTTCAACTTTTCATCGAGTATGATGTTAGCTGTGTGCTTGTCATATATGATCTTTATTATGTTGAGGTACATTTCCTCTATCCTGGTTGTTGAGAGATTTTATCATGAAAGGATGTTGAATTTAGTAAAATGATTTTTCTGTATCTATTGAGATGATCATATGATTTTTATCCTTCATTTTGTTAATGTGGTGTATCACACTGATTGATTTACACATGTCGAACCATCTCTACATCGCTGGAATAAATCCCACTTGATCATGGTGTATGACCCTTTTAATGTGTTGTTGAATTTGTTTTGCTAATATTTTGTTGAAGATCTTTGCATGTATGTTCATCAAGGATATTGGCCTGTAATTTTCTTTTCCTGTGGTGTCCTTGTCCAGTTTTGGTATCAGGGTAATACTGACCTCATAAAATGGCTTTGGAAGTGTTCCCTCTTTTTCACTTTTTGGAAGAATTTGAGAAGAATTGATATTAATTCTTCTTTAAATGTTTGGTGGAGTTCACCAGTGAAGCTGTCTAGTCCTGGACTTTTGTTTGTTGGGAGCTTTTTAATTACTGATTCAATCTCCTTATTGGTAATTGATCTGTTCAGATTTTCTATTTCGTCACATTTAAGTCTTGGAAGGTTGTATGTTTCTAGGAATTTTTGTTTTTTTTCTAGCTTGTCAATTTGTTGGTTCATAATTGTTCATGGTAGTCTCTTATGATCCTTTGTATTTCTGTGATATCAATTGTAATGTCTCCTCTTTCATTTCTAATTTTATTTATTTGAGTCCTCTCCCTGTTTTTCTTAGTGAGTCTGGCTAAAGCTTTGTCTGTTTTGTTTATCTTTTCAAAAAAAACCCAGCTCTGAGTTTCATTGACCTTTTCTATTATCTTTTTAGTTTCAACTTCACTTATTTCCAATCTAATCTTTGTTATTTCCTTCCTTCTCTTACTTTTGGGCTTAGTTTGTTCTTTTTTCTCTAGTTCCTTGAGGTGTAAAGATAGGTTGTTCTTTGTGGTCTTTCTTGTTTCTTAATGTAGATGTTTATCACTATGAACATTCCTTTTAGAACTGCTTTTGCTGCATTGCATGAGTTTGGATGTTGTGTTTCCATTTTTATTTGTCTCAAGATATCTTTTAAATTGCATTTTGATTTCATCTTTGATCCATTGTTTGTTCAGGAGTCTGTTGCTTAATTTTCACATATTTGTGAATTTTTCAATTTTATTCTTGTAATTGATTTCTCGTTTCTTACCATTGTGGTCAGAAAAAATGCTTGTTATTATTCAATCTCCTTAAATTTATTAAGAATTGTTTTGTGGCCTCACATAGAGTCTATCCTGGGAAATAATTTTTGTGTGCTTGAGAAGAGTGTATATTCTGCTGCTTTTGGAAGGAAGGCTCTGTAAATATCTGTTAGGTCCATCTGTTCTAACATGTAGTATGAGTTTGTTTCTTTGTTCATTTTCTGTCTGGATGATCAATCCATTGTCAAAGTGGCATATTGAAGTCCCCTACTATTGTTGTATTGCTACTTATTTCTCCCTTCAGATCTGTTAAAATTTGTTGTATATATTTAGGTACTCCTGTGTTTAGTACATAAATATTTACTAATGTTATATCCTCCAGATGAATTGACCCCTTTATCATTATATAATGACCTTGTTTGTCTAGTGTTACAGTCTTTAACTGTAGTCCTTTTCGTCTGAAACAAGTATAGCTACCTTTCCTTCATTTTGGCTTCCATTTGCGTGGGATATCTTTTTCCATCTCTTCAGTTTCAGCCTATGTGTATCCTTAAAGCTAAAGCTTAAAGACACATAGTTTGGTCTTATTTTTGTATACATTCAGCCACTTTGTGTCTTTTGATTGGAGAATTTAGTTCATTTATATTTAAAGTAATTATTGACAAGTCAGGACTTACTATTGCCATTTTGTTGATTGTTTTCTGGTTGTTTTGTAAATCTTTTGTTCCTTTCTTCCTCTCTTGCTTTCTTCCTTTGTGATTTTATGATTTCCTGTAGTGGTATTCTTAGATTCCTTTCTCTTTATCTTTTGTGTATCCACTATAAGTTTTTGCTTTGTGGTTATCATCAGGCTTAAGTAAAACATCCTTTATTTATAGCAGTCTATTTTAACCTATTGATAACAGCTTAACTTCAAATGCATACAAAAGCTCTACGTTTTAACTCTCCTTCCCTACATGTTATGTCTTGATGTCACAATTTACATATTTTTACCACGTGTATCCAATAACAAATCATTGTAGTTATAATTGTTTTTAATACTTTTGTTTCTTAATCTTTGTTCTAGAGTTATAAGTGATTTACCTACCACCTTTACAACATCAGAGTATTCTGAATTTAACTATATATTTACTTTGACCAGCAAGTTTTATAGTATCATAAGCTTTCCTCTTAATTAGCATCCTTTTGTTTCAGCTTGAAGAAACCCCTTTAACATTCTTTTAAGGCTGGTCTAGTGGTGATGAACTTCTTCAGCTTTTGTTTGTTTGAAAAACTTTTTATTTCTCCTTCAATTCTGAAGAACAACTTCACAGTGTAGAGTATTCTTGGTGGCATTTTTTTTTCTTTCAGCATTTGGAATATATTATACCACTCCCTTCTGGCCTGCAAGGTTTCTGTTGAAAAATCTGCTAATTGTTTATGAAAGTTCCCTTGTATGTAAAAGTTGCTTTTCTCTTGCTGCTTTTAAGATTCTTTCCTTGTCTTTAACTTTTGATGTTTAATTACAATGTATGGGTCTCTTTGGATTCCTCTTATTTGGAACCCTATGGACTTCCTGGTTCTGGCCGTCTGTTTCTTTCCCCAAGTTAGAGAAGTTTTCAGTCATTATTTTTTTGAATAAGCTTTCTGCTCTTTTCTGTCTCTTTTTCTCTCCCTTTTCTCCTTCTTGGATCCTGATAATGCAAACATTGGTCTATTTTATTGGGTCTTATAAGTCCCTTAAGCTATCTCTACTCTTTTTCATTGTTTTTTTTGCTTCTCTGATTGGATGACTTGCACTGCCTCGTCTTTGAATTTGCTGATCCTTTCTTCCATTTGTTCTAGTCTGTTGTTGAACTCCTCTATTGAATTTTTCAGTTCAGTTATTGTGTTCTTCAGCTTTATGATTTCTGTTTGATGCTTTTTAATATTTTCTATTTCTTTGTTGAAATTCTCACTTTGTTCATGCATTGCTCTCTTGACCTTGGTGAGTATCTTTATGAACATTATTTTGAAATCTCTATCAGGTAAATTATGTATATCCATTTCATTAAGATCTGTTTCTGGAGATTTACTTTGTTTTTTTGTTTGCAACATATTTCTGTTTCTTCATTTTCCTTGATACTCTGTATTGGTTTTTGCACATTAGATAAAACAGCCACCTTTCCCAGTCTTGACAAAGTAGTCTTGTGTGGGAGATGTACCTCATCAATCAGCCCAACCTGAGTTCCTTGTTTTCTCTCAAGCCTTTGTGATTGTCCAAGATAACTTCTTTGTTCTTAGTGACTCCCAGTAGCTGAGGGTTCCAAGACCTGTCAATATTTCAAAGGGGAGGATCATATTCAGCTACTAAAGGAAGACTAAATGGAAGCTGGACCCTCAGGCAGCAGCTAGCAATATATGTAGTTAAGTCCCTTTCAGGGAGAAACTGGGAGGTGGACATTTTTCCCTGCTTCCTCTGTAGTAGGCTTGGGTGTTCAGCTGCAGGGTGGTGCTCCTGTGTCCATTAAGAACTTCTTTTTGGATTTCTACAGTATTGTGGGACTTGTGAATGGAAGCTCCATTGGCTATCAGAGCTAGGTATACTGGGGACTTGCCCCATGGAAAGCAGCTGCAAAACCTGGGACATAGACCTGTGTACAAGCTCCTTCCAGGAAGATACTGGTGACTTAGAGCAGGCTCTAGGGAGTCAGTGGGAGAGGTGTCTGTTGTTTTCCCCAGTCTGCAAGAAGGATTGCAGCCAGCCCCTATGTGTGTGCTAAATTAGAAGCCTGACCCTCAGTAGCAGCTTTCAAAGTATATAGATGGACCCCTTTCAGGGATAGACTGGGAGATGGGAGATTTTTGCATGCTCCCTCTGCACTGAGCCCTGGGAGGGTAGCCCTATGACAAATGCTTGCATCCCTGTTAACGGCTCCTTTGTTTGCTGTAGTTTTGTGGGTCTCATGGATGCAAGCCTTGTTGGCTTTCAGAGCTCAATGTTTTGGGGGCCTATCCCTTAGTTGGGAGTCTTAAAAGTTGAGGTACTAAATATTGGAGCAAAGCAAAACCTTTTGCTCCTCAGGGAGATGTTGGGAGTTAGGAGTTCCCTCCCAATTGCATGGTACTGTGCCGGGGGTAAAGTTTATAGTGAGAGTGTCTCAGTCTTTCCTACCCAGTTTGATGTGGGTGTTTTCTCATTTCCTGATGTGTAAGAGTTACTGGCTAGTTTCTGGATTTCTTTTGGAGGTAATTGCTCTGTGTAGCCATAGATTAGGTGTGTACATGGGAGGAGGGGAATTCAGGAGCCTCCTATGTTGCCATCTTGATCAACCTCCCCATTCATAACTATCTTGATGGCTTATGTCAAACCTTTAAGCACTCATGGATTTTTAACTGAAGCAGCTAAAGAGGATTGAAGAATCTACATCCTCTAATGTGTACATTGGCGCTATTATAAAATCAGAAAAAAAATCAGCTACCATGAACTTGTTGATGTGTACTCCAAATGGAACTATGAATGTTAAATGCTCTCAGCATCAGTTATATCTGGCAACACAGCTTCTAGTAATCAGAGTTGGGACCAGAATTATTTTTCTTCCTTTTTTTTTTTTTTACATTCTTTGTTTTGCTATTTTTTGAAATCATTCCAAAAAGGAAAAATGAATTTGATTAAAATAACAACATATAAAAGAGTACAGCACGAAGAGAAAAATAACTGCAAAATAACAGCAGAGAAAATAAAAACTGGAGTAGGAGGGTAATGGAAGTTAGAGAAAGGTGAAAATATGCACAACACAAATTTGCAGGCTGTAAGGACATAAATCATTGCTCTAGTTGTGCCCTTATTTGGGTTTAAGCTTTAAAATAAAATAAATGGTGTCCAAAATAAAAAGAGAGTCAATTACAGTTTGATGAGGAGAAAACATGATTTCCTAGTTCTTAACACTAAGAAAAACATATGGATCTTTTCTAAGGGACTTAAATACAATCTCTACAGTAAATGCCATAGTATATCTCATGACTGCTTTTTCTAGTACCTCTCAACAAAAAGTAAGATCAAAAACACCAAAATAAAACTCAGTGAAACACTTTCTTCAGATGGTCAAAATAGTATGGCTAAACTACAAAGAGTTTTTTTGACGGTCAAGCCTGATCAAAAGAAAAATTTAGAATATGTTTACATGTGATATAGAGAAGAAGCCATACAGTGAGTCCTTCAGGTGTGGAAATAACATTAAACTCTTCTAATAATGAAAAGCTAGTTTGGGGAATCTGTGTGCTTAGGCAGAGAAATGGCAGATAAATTCAATGTGAATAGGCACATCATAGGTATTCCAAATCGTATCTATAAATAAGGACTCTGAGCCATACCAACAATATAAGAGAAGAACCTGGGATCTTTTACAATAGTTCAGATTTTCTCAAAATATTTTCCTTGGAATGCTAATGTCATGTGATGAGCTCTGAAAATGGTTCCAGTGTCAAATAAGTTTGGAAAATATTGCATACCAGTTCCATCTCTTAGAAAAGTATGATGCACGGCAGCATATTAGAGACCTGTAGTAAAAAAGTCTGATCAACTTTCTTTGCCTAGTGTTTCCCGAACTTATTTAATCATCAAATCCACATGTTAATATCTTGTGTTACTAATATTCTATAAGAAAATTGAAAAACATTTTGTAGTTTCTGAAGACATTGACTCAATGTGCTACTAAGATTAAAGTCACTTTTAAAATGTCATCATGAAGAACATTCTAGGAAACAAAACAGTAGACATTAACTCAAAGCTCTTGCATAGGCTTCTGGTATATTTACTCCAACCAAAAATAAAATGGAAGTATGGCTTCCTCAAAACTCCAAAAGGCTGGTGAAAATTTCTATATTGAATGTCTAGAACATGGAAGATATTCAGAAGTCAAAGTTCCTTTCTATACTGTAGAATCTGGTAACAATTTTTAAGTGATTGTTGAAGTGCTATAGTTTGTGAATTCAAGAAATCATGGGAGTCTATTATCTAAGCGTTCTCACACTTTTGTTTTAAACTGAAATATTTTCATAACTTTTTAAATGTCTAATTTGCCGTTAAGGACTTTTCTTTGATACATACACAAATGTAAGAATAAACTTTGTAAATAGCTTTTGTACAGGCACACATTAATTTTCTAGGAAAGATGAAATTCTATCGAGAGCAAAGAGCCATCTTGAATATCTTAGGTGATATCAATATTCAGTGGGAGACATTTAATTTCACATCTACTTAAATCAAGGAGAGAAGCCTCCTGAAAGATTGGTCCGTCAAATGACCAAATCATTCTTAAATCTAGTTTATTAGCTTACTGGACAAATGAGGGGCACTTTAGGTGGAACAAGCATTAATTATCTTTCATTCTGGCCTCAATTTTCTCTACTGTAGGAATACTAATTCTTCAATAGATTCCACAGTAGAAATTCCACCTCACTATCTGAGGATTAACCCACAGCTTAGCATCTGAAATTCAAGGGAAATTGTAACTGCTTGATGCGTGTAGTTAAACCAATGATTCAACTCTTGTATCCTACGGAAGACCATCCTGAAATACTAAAAAAATCTGAAGTTGGAAGTCAGATGACTTGAGTACAATCTTTGATGTCACAAGTTACTACCCATGTGGTGTTGAACAATCTTCTTGGATTCTTCCTTTTCCATAAAAACTCACCTTATAGGGCACTAGTCAGAATCAATTTCAGTAATGGATGTGAAATTGCTGTGCAAATAAAGCACTGCACAAATGTATACTGTACTGTGTTCAGAAAAGAAGAGCTTTTCTGACATTTTTGGGTCACTTATTTTCTTTTAATGGTCTTTTCTTAGATGCTACGAGGTGATGACATCATGGTAAAGGCAAAAACGTTATTTTCTTTCATACACAAGCACCTTAGATGCAGAGCTGTAAAAACCATCCTCAAAATAGCTTTGTTAATTTTAAGCACAGAACAAACACTTGAAGATGTAGATCTGACACTGCTTGTGTAACGTCTAACTTACTGCAGTAAAGCCATTTTTCTCCTAGGAATAAGGCCAATTTTTAAGGTTATTTTCAAAGACCAAACACATTTATCAGGATCCCTCTTCAAAAACACATGTGGGGCTGTAAGCAATGTATTTCCTGGCTTCTGCATGAGCTAAACATCTGGAAAAGGCAAAGCTGTAATGAAACTGTGAGTTGGCTGTGCTCTTCCACATTTCTTTGCAATGCCAAGGCAAGGCTGGAGCCCATCAGGCACCACTATCATCCTCATAAAGTGGAGGGTTTTTGCACACCCAGATGTATCTGAGGGTGGAGAGGAAGGTTGGGGAATACTACCAGAACTTCCTGGTCCTCCCTTACAGAATGGCCGGGGAGAGGTACAGAGAACAGCTCTTTTATTCTTCTTTAGAAATGATTATAATAGAAGAGTAGTTGTTTTCTTCCCAAAAGCCTCCTTTGCCTTCTTAAAATCTATAACCACTATATTAGTTTCCTGTTGCTTCTGTACCAAATTATCACAAACTTAGTCGCTTAAAACAACACAGATTGATTATATTCCTGGAGGTCAGAAGTCCTAAAATCAAGGTCAGCAGGGCTGCATTCCTTCTGAAGGCACTAGGGGAGAATGGGTTTCCTTGTCTTTTCTAGCTTCTAGAGACTGGATTCCTTGGCCTGTGGCCCTCCATCTTCAAGGCTAGCAGCAGAGCATCTTCAAGTCAATTTCAATTTCTCTTTCTTTCTCTGTGATCTTTTCTTCTGTTATCACATCCCCTTCTCTGACTCTGACCCTGCTGCCTTCCTCTTATAAGGACTCTCATGATTACATTGGGCCTGCTGACATAATCAAGGATAAGCTTCCCCTGTCAAGCTCCTTACCTTAACAACACTTGTGAAGACACTTTTACTATCTAATCTGGGGATTAGAATATGAACATCTTTGGGAGGCCATTATTCTGTTTAGCGCAACCATCATTTTCATTTCTTCTTAAAATATAGTTTCATCATGTGTAAAATTGGGATAGATATATTTACCTCATGGGGATATAGTGAGTCAATGAGATAACCTAGATTAAGCAACACAGCAAAGCACCTGTACGGTGGCTGTTAGAGGATCTACTCTGAAAGCACTCTTAATTCAGAGGTGCAGAGCCTAGATTCTGTCTCCACTACTGCCTGTGTGACCTGAACAGACCACTTTGCCTCTTTGGCCTCAATTTCCTCATCTCTAAGTGTGTAGCTTGAGTTTTCCTATCAGCCTATGAGAATTGGCAGTAATGACTCAAGTTTCAATGTGACCTCATCTACAAAAGAAAGGACTGACGACCTTCCCACAGTCTCACCCACTTATTTATAGGAGTGTTAAAGAGGTGTTTCACATGTATCCCCACATGAACTCTCACAAGTGTTTCCACTCTGGGCTCCTTTGGTTTACTCTGGTCCAGCGAGGAGAACAAACAATATGAAGGATGAGATAGTAGAGGATGTAAGACAACTATGATTGGGAATATTAAAGGGGCCAAAAAGCAAAGAATTTCATGGACATTGCAAATAATTTTAAGTTAGTAATGTCAAAGAGAATGATCATGGAAAAATGTCATTGCTTCTGGAAAGGCAGACAGGATTGAAACCATTGTTCATAGGCATCATTTCTTTATCTTAAGGTGTTGCTTCTATACTGAGCCACTCTATCTCCTGTAAATGCTCCTAAGTTTAATTGGCCAACATTTTATTTGAAATCACTCACAGCATATTTCTCTTCAATATTTTCTCCACCTCATTGCAATTAGTGACTGTGTCTTTATAAGGATAATTTATATCCTACCTTAAAAGAATTTGTGGCAACTTGTGTGAAAACTTGAAAAAAAAAGGTGATGAAATCAGGAGGGAAGTAACACATGAGATAGGAATAGTACTAAGGCAGAAGCACAAATAACTGCTTGAAATAAAGGCAGAGGGATGCTGTTGCATCGAAGTACAAAACTGAATTCTGTGCTTCCTGGCGGTGCAAAGAGGTGAATGAAATAAATTAAAATACTTTGCCAGAGAGACAAATTGTTTTCTAAGTCTAAATCTGACTTAGTTCTGCATCTCATAGAAGCCATTGAACAAAATAATGGACAATGGAAATGGTTGTTAACAGAAGTTTTCAGCAAATTGGGTTGCTTTGTAATAACAATAATGTTGATGATGATGATGATAGTGGTGGTCACGTTTTGGACAGAAAAATCTTTTTCCTTTTGCTCAGGTTTCCATGAGGAAAGATGAGCACTCCTAGCCTCTTGCTTTTTTCCTTAATTCTCCCCAGGGTAGAAAGGCCAGGTGGGTGACAGCAACTGTCTACATTTCTCAAACACGCAAAGCAAACCTATTAATTGTCTTGGCCATGAGGAATTTGGTCTCTTTTTCCTTTTTTCTCTATCTCGAGCTCTAAGAGGCAGTTACATGGAAAAGTAGGCTGACTGCCCACTCAAAATATCCCAGAATATTCTGTTCTCACGTCTAGATTGGAGACTGGGGAGTGGACTGAGCAACTCTCATTTGACTCTTGTGCTAAGTTATGGTTTCTAAAGTGATGATGTGTTTTTTTCTGTTTATACTTTTTTTCTTATTTCTCAATAGCTTCAAAATTCAAATGGAAAAGGAAGGTGCTATTTATTTTTTATTAGGCCCTTTAAGTTATCCACCAAAACCTGTTTCTTCTCTTTCCATGGAAATAGAATTACGACTGTGCAGATGGTTGCAGCCAACTGTGATCATGCGATTAAGTTCATGGGTACAGAATGTTAAGCAGAAATGATGTGTGCAACTTCTGACTTATTCACTCAAAGATCCTTGTCCTGGACATGTTCTTTCCTTTCCTTCCTTCTAGTTGGAAAAGGCAGGGTCAGAAGCATATTGAAGATGGAAGAGTTGCCCCGCCAGCCTGGGTGGCTTTGTGGAGCAGAGCCCATTTACTTTAGACAAGTGTCTATTTCTGAAAAAATACAGTTTTTGGTCTCTTCATTATACCAGCTTGACCTTCACACTAATACGGACTCCAAAAATAATAAGAGCTAACAATTCTTTAACACATTATTGTGTGCCACTTCACTGTGCTGAGTACTTTGTACACATAATCTCATTTGGCTCTCATAAAGATCTTACAAGGTAGAGTCATTATATTCTTTGTACAGAGGAGGGAATTAAGGCACAGAAAGGTTAAATAAGCTCCCCAGATCCCACATCTAGCAAGGGAATAGAACCAGACTTCAAACCCACTGTACCCCAGGGACTCTTAAACATCAGGGCATATTGACTTTTACAAGGGCTTGCACCAGAGTGTTAGAGTCAGAGTTTCAGAGCTATTTCCATGGAGAGTCAGAATAATGTAATCTGGGGATAGAGACTTTTTCAGGTTTGCCATGCTATCATCACTCTCAAATAATTGTTGTCTCTTCAGCCAAGAGCAGGGTGGCAGTCAAGAAAGGAAGGATGAAAATTTTATTTGAAAGAGCAAACAGAACCAGTCATAAGTGCTGGAGACAATTCTCCATGGCTCTCTTGGGTTTTTGCACATTTTGCAAGCAGGCACACTGACTGCTTTGGTCCTGAACAATCGTTTCAAGGATGTTTGTATAGTGAACAGCCTTAGAAGACATAGTCTCTCCCTTCAGAGCAAAATGTCAAGCATGTACACCGCCCATTATAAAAGATTTGGGTTCCGTAAGTTCAGGGTTCCTTTCCTACGCCTGTATGTGAAGATGTTTGCCTTGCCTTGTGGGGAACCAGTGCAGATGCTGACATTCTGGCTACTGCTGATTGTTGTAGGGAATAAACTACCCTTTGCCTCTGACCCAGGAGTCTTATGTCTTTTTGCCAGTATCCATGAAACTGAGACTGGCTAACTCGTTAGCTTGACTGTACGGTAAAATCTCAAACCCTTCCCAGTTCTTGACAAGAAGGTGAACTTTTCCACTCTTTCTGAAGTGTGGTGACTCACTCAATATTCAAAGATAGCTAGTCTGGATATTCCACATGTCAGCTGATTCGCTAAGAAGGAAGGGAAGTACCTTCAAAGACCATGGAAATTAATACCCTTGAGAATATTTAGTCAAAATTTGTAACCTAATTCTGAAACACAGATTTCAGTCTCAGTTCTAAATCTCAATCCCTATAACCAGGTCATCCTACAAGCGCCTCTCCTGTCTCCACTAAGAAGTCTTTTTCTCCCTTAGTCTGCCTTTTCTTGCTGTGAGTTGGTAGATCATTCTAGCTGAGTTCCTAAATATAACTTCAGCCTAAAGTGTCTCGGATTGTAAGTGTGGAAGCAAATGATTCCACTGTCCCGTGGCACTGACTACTGGGGTGACAGAGAGGGACAGATGTGGGCATTGGGGTTTGGGCTGCTGGAAGCATGGGGATGGGGCGTTAACAAAATTGATAGGAAAATCACTAGACTCAGGAGGGAAAATTATCCACTCAGTTTTGTTGAAGGACAATTTAAGTGCTAGTACTTTTTATTTTAACAAATGTACTATACTATGTGTTGTATAAAATATACCATTGAAAATCTGGGCAGGGAACTCAGATGAGAGATTAGGCTGCATACTGAGTTACACACAATAATATGATTAGGTGAGACTATTAGGAGAGACAGGTACAGAGAGGGAAGGAAAGAGGACACAGAACCTTTAAAAAAGTCCATCTGTAGTGTTACAGAAGGTGAGGGACCAAGAATAATTGGAAATCAGGAAAATAATTAGGAGAGTACAATGTTACAGAAACCAGGGTAAGAAAGTATCAAGGAAGGTAGATTGCTTGACTTAATAGAATGTTTGTCCACATAAAATTGGTAATAGTTAAATGCAGACTGTGAAGGTTTAAAAAATAAGAGGTCAGTAAGGAAGTAAAGAGAGCAAGTGTTAGCCAGCTGCTCTATTCAGATGTATAACAACAAAAGAAAAAGAAAGGAAAAAGAAGAAAAAAACCGAAGTGGTAGTTTGATTTATTTTCCTTAGAGGAGAATGGATTGTGCTTGTATGCTGAAGAAACCATTGCATTCAATGACTGAAGATGCAGGAAAAAGACAGAACTAAGAAAAATCTGAGAGGATAACTGAGAGAAAAAACCATAAAAGTCAAAAAGTAGAAAACTGAAGATGATGTTAGACAGTTTCAGTCAAGTTGGAGATAATGTCATTGCAGAGTGAGATGAGGATACTACAGGGTGGGTGGTGGGTAGAGATGAGAAAGATGGGTTAACGAGGACAGAAGTCCACTGACCTCTTACATAAAAGAAGTCTAGAGGTAGGCAGATAAGGGTTAGTTTGGTGGCTCCAAGTCATGAGGGACCCTGGGCCATCCTATTTTTGCTTCATCATCCTAGTTTATGGCCTCTGTCTTCATGGTTCAAGATAGCTGCTGGATCTCTATCCACCACATCCACATGTGCTGGCAAGTGAGGAAAAGCAGAAAGGCAAAAAAAGGCTCCTCCCAGATGCATTAGGTCTCTTTAAGCAGCCTTCCTGGAAGTACCACACACAAGTTTTGCTCTCATATATTTGGCCAGAACATACATTAGCCATGCCTATCCACAAAGGAGGCTGGAAAACACAATCTTTTTATCCTCAGCGTGACCAGAGAAAAGTTAGGGTTCTCTTAATAAAAAGGAAAGGAAAATGGTATTGGTGTAGGTAATTGTCAGTCTCTGCCATAAACATGGTAAAAGTTTGAGGTGAGGTTAATTATTTCAGTTTTGCCACTTTTTCTAGCCAAGACTGCTTATTAAGAAAAGAAAGTTTTGGCAAGACTATGGCTTAGAGTGGCAGTTACCAATAAGGAAGTGAGCAACTCCAGAATAAAAGCAAAAATATTGCTGAAATCCTAATACTGAGGTCCAGGCTAGTGGCCTGAAAAAGAACAACATGCACTCAAGGTTCTGGAGATCCTAACAAAGGTGAAGAGCTAGCTGAACAAAGGAGAAAGGATTGGGAAAGTGGAAAGAAGAGGCTGTGATTAGAAGAGGAAATTTCAAGTTGACAGAAGTCAGGCAATTACAAATGCTCAGTCTGAGGGTTAGCTGTACTTAACTGGAATGGAAAAATAGGTTATTATAGTTAATGTATAGGAGCTATGGAAACAAGGCTAGAAGGGTTTTGAAAAGAATGATGTCAGGAGAACAAAGTGGAAAGGAACATTGAACTGGTGACTAAAAACCAAGCTATTCATCAAATCAACAGAAACAGAATGCGGAGAGTTGGTGTCAATGTACAGATTTGCCTCTGACTGAAAAGAGATTGTTTAGATATCACAGAGAAATAGTAATGGCAGACATTTATTGAGTACTTGCTATGTGGCAATCAACAAATTCTGTATTTTTTAATATAAAAATGATTGTAAATAAACTTTTGGAATAGTTGTAGATTTACATAAAAGTTGTAAAGATATAGAGTTCATTTATTCCCTTCATGTTCCTGTAACATTAATGTCTTACGTAACCATGGTCCATTGGTCAAAACTAGGAAAGTAACATTGGTACAATATTATTAAACTAAACTTTATTTGGATTTCTGCAGTTTTTCCACTAATGCCCTTTTTCTATGGCAGGATGCAACCCAGAATCCCATGTCTCCTTAGCCTCTTCTGATCTGTAACAATGTCTTGGTCTGTTTTTCATGACCTTGACGCTTTAAAGAGTACTTGCAGGAATTTTGTGAAATGCCCCTTAATTTGGGTTTGTCTGATATTTTCTCATGTTAGACTGGGGTTACGTGTTTGCAAGGATACTAGAGCTGAGGTGTGCTTGTCATAGCATCCTATCAGGAGGACATACTATCGTGATTATTATTGGTGACGTTAACCTTGAGCACTCAGTTAAAGTAGTGCTTGCCAGATTTCCACAACATGAAATTATTTTTTCCCTCTCCGTACTCTATTCTTTGGAAGCAAGTCACCGAGCGCAGCCCACACTCAAGGGGAGGAGTATTAACCTCCATCTGTTGGAGGGTGTAGTATCTACAAGTATTTGCCCCTTCTCCCTCATTTATTTATTCAATTATTTATTTACATCAGGATGGGCCCATGCATATTTATTTTCCTATTTGGTTTGTGATTCAATGCTATCATTATTTATTTTGTTACTCAAATTGTTCAACTTTTGGCCATTGGGAACTAAGTGTTTGTACATAGATTATTTATTGAATCCTCCAACGACCCAGTAAGGCAGGTATTACCATTATCCTTATTTTGTAGAAAAGGAAACTCAGGCTTAGAGTACGAAACTTTCCCAATGATTCATCTTCTATGTGTTGAAGCCAGGAGTCTGACTCGAGAGACTGTGTGCTTAGCTTTTCTATGCTGCTCCCAAAAGGAAAGGATGCTGTACAAATGTCAGAGATAAGATGTCTTTTTAACTCATCTCTCTTTAGAGGTGAGATAAAAGGTTTTGAGGGGATTCATCATAAAGGTGTAGTAGTTGTAAACGGATGACCTTCCAAGGGGACAGTATGTAGAGAAAGAACCACAAATGGTGAGAACTAAGCCTGTTGACAGGTGGGAGGAGAGGAAAAAAGCTAAAAATGGAAAGTGAAGGGTGCAGGACAACTAATATCATGCAAGCTATGGGAAGTAAAAAGTTCACTGAGGGTGCAATCAATTTGGTTGTAGGGCCACAGAGAATCAGCCTATGGTTAAGAAGGGAGTAAAGAGAACTTCCACAAAGCAGTATAACAGAAGAGTGGAAAACAAAGCCAGATTTCAGGAAATCAAAAATTGTTTTAGAGAAAGGAAGTAATTTAATAAGAAAAGGGATGCAGGATCAAGTAAGTTTTTTACAGGATGGAGAGAAACCTCCACACAGGGAAGCCTATGGAGGACGAGAGAAAAGACTCTGGAGAAGGGGGATGGAGAAGCCAAGTGCAGAACTGGAAAGGAAGGATGTTATTCTTGGAGTTCGGGGAAACTCACCTCCTCACATTCGAGGTGAGCCTGAGACCAATGATAGCGGTACTGTTGAAGTACGGATGCACTTAGGATGTGTTCTGGGTTTTTGATGGTCTCAATTTTCTTAGTAAAACTGGAAGCAAGGTCCTGTGTACACACTGGGAGAATTAGAGAGGTATTACCTAGTCCTGTGAGTAGCTAACATCCCTGGGTCAGTGTTGGGCAGGCTTGGTGAAAAGAGGGCAAGCTGAAGTCATTCATGCTGACAGAAGCCATTTGACTGAGTGAAAGCAGAGATCAGAAATACAATTATCTGGATTTTTACTTGTTTTCAGATCAAATAGTTAAAATTACATATTTTATGTGCATTTTAGACACAAGACGGTCTTTCCAAAATGTTCAGAACTAAGTATGATGCTAACTTGCTATGTTTCTATTGGGTTGAGAAAAATATCTAATGATTGTAAGGATAAACATAAAATTAATGTGAAAATACTTGTTACTAGAATGAAACTTTGTTTTTCTCAGGAATCCTTCTTCAACAATTTTAATTGCAGAATTCTTGGTGAGTGTCTAGCAGTGATGAATTTAACACCAAAGGCTTAACATGTCATACTTGTTAGAGAGAGAGCATAGGTTTGGGCAATAATTTTTCTAATCTAAGCACAAAATATAACTAATGGTTGTTTTCAAAATTCCTCATAAATATTCTTAAAATGTTATCTATGGAAATGGAATTTTGATTTTAATCTGAGATACTAACATCATTACAACACTGAAAACACAAGGTTTAACAGTCCATTTCAGAAGCATTTTAATCTATGAAGTTATTGGAAGTGTTTTTTATATTCAAGTAAAGGCCAAAATATCCAGAGGAAGAACTTTATAAGAAGTTTCTGAATTATTGACTTAACATGTCCTTAAATATTACAGATTGCCTTAAAGTAAAATAGCTAAAATGCTATACCACAAATACTAATTTCCTTTATAGGACCATAAAGAAGAATTTACATTAAAACATATTATTCATACTTGGTGATTATTTTATTACCATATATTATTGTATACAATTTTGTTTGATAATAAGGATAAGTCATATTTTAAACAAAAATGTACGCATGGCATATGTAACATTTTGAAAGAAAGCGAAAAGTCATGAAAACATTTACCTAAAATTTAGTAATACTAAAAAAACATTGGGTTTGTGCATAGTAATGATGGAGAGCTTCATAATACATCAGAATACTGGTAGATCTTCAGATACTATAAGAATCACCTGGTACAGGGAAAGTTCAAAACAGACACAGCCATAGCTTTAGAAGTGCACATCATCTAAGAATCAATCTCTCAATACAGCAGTATGCAAAGCTGTCTTTGTTTGGCACTTAGCAATACAGACAAAGGTGTATTTGGTTTAATGTGATTTTATTATTCTTAGATAAATTTACTTCTTTTATATAGATAAAAATATACAATATTGCTTAAAAATTTTTAATTTTATAATAAGTGTATAATTGATTGTCATCATATTCACAATTTAAAAAGCCTATTTTTACACTAAACAATTCATCCAATAACCTGTGGGAAAGACTTAAAAAGATGGTTTATATGAAGACTTTAATGAAAGGTTTAAATGTAAAAATGGTTTATTAATCTAGATACTGGTCTAAATATCTAGTGACACCTCATGCTGGAAAGAAATTATGAAATGTTTTAGACAAATTTGTTTTCTCCAATACTTAAATTGATTCTACAGATTTAATATTTTGACTAAAAATGCAGAGAACTGACATATTTTGTCTGAAGTCACTTTTATATACATTAATTTACTAAAGAAAAGAAAAGAAATGACAAATGTACTTTAATACTACATCTCAGTTTGGGATCCCATCAAGTTTTTATATAATGCATGCAAAACGTGTCTGTGCCCTCAGACCTCATATTTGAATGAAAGAATGACAGCCGGTGGCACTTTCCTTTTAAATCACCTGAGGACAGTGATTAATTTGCCTTACTGAGAATAAAGGTCATTCTATTATGAAAACAACCTAATGTTTGAAATTAAGAGAATGCATGGTTCTCTTTTTCTTAATATCACTTAAAAGCAGTTGGACTCATTATTTGACTTCTTAGAAAGACTGATAAAAGTATGTAAAACCCAAACAAATTATTTACGTGCATGTATAAGGTATGGACTATTTTTAAACAAAAAATTAAAAATATTTTACAAATAATTTTGTTCATTATAAACTATACAATGCACCATTCATTTCACTCATAACAATACTTTCCACCAAACACTGCTATATTCAATCTTAACACTCCTCAAATATGAGAAAAACAGTTTCCACTCTACTAAGTGAAATTTATAAAGTCAACATACTATATCTTAAAAGATAATAGATCTAAAACAGTTTTTAAAGAATTTATCGACACTGAAATCGGTGCTTTGTTTAAAGACCAGAAACAAAGCTGCTTCTCTTCATTGCAAGTTGGTAAGCTGCCTTTCATGGCAGAGTTTTCACACTGTAACATTCAACTATCATGATGGAGACTTCAGGAAAGGGAAATAGTGGTCTCTCTCTTTCTTCCAAAAACACTGTTGAAATTTTAGTGCTGTTGTCTTAATATTTATATAATAATTAAGAAATAATTTGGAAAGACATTTTATACTTTCAAAGTTTTTCAAAATAAGGCACATGGAAACACTTAAAGTCTAGAAGGAACTAGATGTAATAAATAATTACCTTTTCAATCATTATTTGTCCTTTACTTGAAGAAAGTGGGTGAGTGCAGTTAAAACATGCTTGGATTAATAAAAATGACTGAATTTAAGAAATACAAATAATATTTGTGTGCAGAATGTTATTAATTTAAAAAAGGAAAAGTATATTTCATATAAAATATACATCCTACAGTGTTATAGGTAGGAAAAACTGTGAGGCACTTACATTAACAATGGAAGAGGAAAGTATTGAGATTACCTTTTTACAAAAGCACCAAACCACTTATTTTAACATCTGAGATAAAAGCAGAAGCTGAAAATATAAGGAGATAGTTTAGTTTCGTAACTTCGTATTTGGAGGACTAAGAATTCAGAAATTAACAACTCAAAGTATTTCATTTTTATTATGACAGAAATTCCCATAGAGAAAACTGTATTGAGTTTTCTTATTTAGAAGAGTCATAAAGCTTCCCTGAATCAGCTCTGTATATTTTGCGGTGCTCAGAAGAATGTCAAATGCAGACAGTATCCCACTCCTCTGTGGCAGCACACTTTCTATTTTAACAACTGTAGTATACGTAATTTTGACATTATATTTTTAACTCCTTTTCAAAAAACATTAAAATTTGGTTTGGAATAACAGTGAACACATTCATCAATGCCTCCTTGTGAACTTGCTGATGTCCAACATCGACAGTTTTATTACTCTGTAATCTTTTGCAAACTAATTTAATACAAAAAACAAGGTGAAAATTGGGCTTAGAATTACAGGAATCCACCAGATGTCAAATCGGGGAAAGGTGTGGCTTCTGACGGATGATGAAGGGGCTGAAGATGTGTGGCAGTCTGAGTGTTATTCAATTCAGCTGGATAGGTTTCATTTAAAACTCCTCCATTCTGAAACTGAAAACAAAAATAGCAATGCAATTTATTAGAATGAATCTTTCAAATATCTTAAGCCATTAAATAATAAAATATTTAAAAAATCTCATCTGGCATGTTTTTAACTTCAAATTCCACAATGAATGGCAACTTTGTCAAGTCTTTAAATGGAAGGTAATATTATTTGCCCAGAGAATAGCAGGTTTTAAATAAATTACTCTCATCAATCATAACACAATGCATGCCAGCAATTCTCTTTAAATATATTGTCTAGAGCAGTGCTGTTCAATAGAAATGTAACGTGAGCCACACATGTAATTTTACTTTTTCTAGTAGCCACATTAAAAAGTAAAAGTTAAATTAATTTTAATAATATATTTTACTTAACCTAATATAAATTTATCATTTCAACACGAAATCAATAAAAAAAATTTCACTTTTTTTCAAATCAAGCCTTCAAAACTGGTGTGTATTTTACACTTACAGCACATCTGAATTGAGACTAGCTACATTTCAAGTGCTAGGGAGGCACATGTGGACTGCCTACCCTGAGGGAATACACAGGTCTACAGAATTAGAGTGTAATTCTAATTATTACCTTATCTTATTATTCATAAAGAAATAATACAAAGTAGCAGGGCAAAAAACACTGTAAAGAACTCATGTGCTAATGCAAGCCCCGTTCAAAATGTAACTTTACTTAATTAACTTCTCTACAATTTCCTTTCCTCAAGAGTATATATGTTAGGTTACCTACCCATGCTTACTTCATGCAATGTTGTAAGACAGACTGTAAATGAATATTAAATTTTAACATAATTGAAGGATGTCAGGAATGAGGATAAGAAAACTCTTCTCTGCCATTTTCTATTAAAAAGCTCATATACAATCAGACAAACCGAATGATATGAAAAAAGCCAGACAAAAACAATTAAGGATAAAGACTCAAGTAAGATTTTTAAATTACTATCCTCTAATACACAGTAAACAGATACCAATGAATTATAGCCAGGATTTTCTTCAAAATTAAAATATACTTTAAAATGAACTAAATATCTTCTAATGGAAAAGCATAAATGAAACACGATATATTCATGAGTGGTCATAGACAGCAAATATCATCACTGTTAATTTTTTTAAGTAATTTTTTTTTCCTAGATTTTGTTAAAATATGCTTGCTGCTAGAAGGGTTCTGATGACATGTTTAAACAATAAAAATACAATATCAAACTTGAGTCCTATGATGGAAAGCCAGCTGAGGTATCTTTTTTTCAGAATGCCAGAAAAGGGGCCGACTCCGTGGCCGAGTGGTTAAGTCTGCGTGCTTCGCTTCAATGGCCCAGTGTTTCACTGGTTCGGATGCTGGGCACAGACCTAGCACCGCTCATCAGGCCATGCTGAGGTGGCATCCCACATAACACAACTAGAAGGGCCTACAATTAAGATATACAACTATGTGCTGGGGGTGCTCTGGGGAGAAGAAGAAAAAAAACAATGACAGAAAAAACTTCCACCTTAAAAGATAAAATGAGGATCTGGTAGATAACATGGAAGGACTGCCAGAGGACAGTGACCAGCCTAGGACTGAATTCTGGACATCATCAAAGACAAACTACACACAAAACAACTGAGCTTTGAAGAAATTATTTTTAAAAATTCAAATATATTTCTGAAGTCCGAATTTTTAAAAGGCCGTAAAATTTTAAAGAATCAACCATAAACCAAAGTCTCTATGCTAAACAATACACTTCACTCATTTCACCTGGTAACTGAAGGACATATTCATGTTGCTTTCATGATATACTTGGATTAATAACATCCTGGAAAAATACTGGCTTTATATATTAAAAAAAAGGCAGGAGTCACAGACAATTAGAAATGCTCTCTAACAGGTACACTGCAGATAATAAATTAAAATCACTCACTAGCATAAAAAATTTGTAACTCATGTCTATTTACAATGTAAGAAGACAGACTGACAGGGTTTATTCAATTTGATGGAACCCTTACCTTGTTTAAAAATGCCTGTGGGCCTGGCAGTGCTGGACCGTACTGGACCTGAGGCACGTGCACCGCATCTGAGTACATGGACACGGCCCCGGCATAACATGTCTGAGGAGTTACTACAGCTGACTGTGGATTTAGTCCATGCTTTTGGTTTTCAGGAACTTGTAAACATGCAACAAAATCTTCTAAATTCGAAGAAGTAGTAGGGTATGGGGATGGTTCAAAATTCCCCATGGGAAAGTCTAACTGTGTACCCTCGGAATGTTGTGGTAATACAGACTGAGGACAGGGAATAAAGTTCTGTGTATAAGGCATAGTATCAATCTCAGGTTTGTAGGCAAACTCTTGATTGCTCCCGGTTAAGTCTGAAAAGACATTATACTGTTGTAGGTCTTGCTGAGGACAACTGAAAGGCACGGATTGGTTAGAGTTCCAATTTGCAAACATGCCATTAACTTGCATGTGCTTTATTTTCTGACACAGTTGCTGCTGCTGCTCCACTGCTGTGTGCTTTTGATGGTGCTGTAGCCGCTGCTGCTGTTCTAACTGTAGCTGCTCCTGTACCATACAGCTTGAGTTCAGAGCCATGGACTGTTGCTGTTGGTAACCTGGACACACTAAGGTAGACTTATTTAAAGAATCTTGGACGTATGTCAGGATTTCATCTGTTATGTCAATGTCTCTCAAGTCCTCCTCTCCAGAAAAGTCAGTTCTGAAAAATTCCTCATTCTGCTGCATGTGTCTGATATCTTCAAAATCAATGCCTAGGTGTTTCATAATGCTGTACAAGTCACTATTTTTATTATCTTGAAAGAGCTCTGCATGACCTCCAGAGAGTGTCGGGTTCATTTCCTGAGCCTGACCAATTTGCTCACGTTTCAGGATATTATCATTTCCCATTGGTGCAATATTGTTTTGCCAATTATTGCATTCATTCATAGATTCATTAAAAAAATTTCTTTCGAAAGGTACACTACTTGCAGCAGGATAAAGATAAACAGACTCATCTTGTTGCATCATGGCACCCAGGATGGAACTGGGATTGAGAGAATCCTGATTTAGAGTTGATTTGGTTGCAGAATCTCTTCCACTAGCACCATTTTTACTTCTTAGTGGTAAGGGATCCATCACGGGAGGAAAAGGGCTGGCTAGCTCATACAACACAGCTTCTCCAGTGGCAAACATAAAAGGCAACTTCAAACTTCGTTTTCGTAAATGCTCTGCTCCTTCCTCATCTCTAAAATTGTGTATAAGAAAAAGTTTGCATACATTAAAAAGAGTTTTATCAAAAATTTTTAAATATTAAAGAAATACACTATTTTGACAAATTTTTCTGATGACTGGTGCTATAAAACTGTTTTTCAGACAAACAAATGTAAATGATTTAGAATCTGTCCAAAAATTTTGTACAGTCATTCCATGCTCAGTTTACATCCCTGATGTCCTGCAGAAAAATAAATTCTTTCTGGAATAAAGACCTAAATAACAGAAACGAACTGTAAGAGAATTTAGGAATCTGAGTGGGAGAGGCGTGTCTCAAAAAAACATAAAACCCAGAAGCTATAAAGGAAAAGATTGGCATAATTGACAATATAAAAATTAAACATTTTTGTATTGTGAAAAGAATTCATAAATCAAGACATGGAGAAAATATTTCTAATACATATATTTATAATTTCATATATATATAACTTAATATCCATAATAGATAAAGAAGTTCAATGAATTGAAAAGAGAGGCAAATGACTCAATAGAAAAATAGGCAAACAACATGAACTGGCAGTTCACAGAAGAAACATGTCCTAGAACAATATAAAAAGATGCCTTGCCTTCTTAGTAATAAGAAGATGAAACCACCTCTCTTAGTAACGAATAGAACAAGCAAATAAAAAAACAAGAATAAATGTACAAAACTGCAAACAACACAATAGATAAACTAGACCACTGATATATAAAGCACAGCATACAGAGAACATACATTCTTGACAAAAGCACACGGGATATTTTACCAACACTGACCATATGTTAGATCATAAATAAGCCACCATAAATTTCAAAGGACTAAAATTATTCAGAACGTTCTCTAACTTCAGTGGAATTAAGCTAAAAGTCAGTAACAAAAAGACAACTAGAAAAATCCCTAACATCAAAAAGTACAGTAACACTATGTTTCTAAATAATTCATGAATTAAAAAAATCAAAATTAGCAAATATTTTCACATGAATGATAAAAATAAAACATATTAAAACATGAAGGTTGCAGTTAAAGTTGTTCTGAAAGGGAAATTAGTAGCTTAAAAATATATTTTTTTAGATTTTGATATGTTAAAAAAAGAAAAAGTTGAGAAAATATCAAATTATACCCAAACAGAGTAGAAGGAAGAAAATAATGAGCAGACATAAATGAAATGGAAAACAAATGTACAACAGGAAAAATCAACAAACCAAAAGTTGGATCTGTGAGAAAACTAATCACATTAATGGCCTTCTAGCAATATGAAGAGAGAGGGCACAGATTTCTAACATCAGGAAATGTTTCTTAAAAGAACATCACTACAGGGGCTGGCCCCGTGGCCGAGTGGTTAAGTTCGCGCGCTCTGCTGCAGGCGGCCCAGTGTTTCGTTGGTTCGAATCCTGGGCGCGGACATGGCACTGCTCATCAGACCACGCTGAGGCAGCGTCCCACATGCCACAACTAGAAGAACCCACAACGAAGAATACACAACTATGTACCGGGGGGCTTTGGGGAGAAAAAGGAAAAAATAAAATCTTTAAAAAAAAAAAAGAACATCACTACAAATCTTATACAGTAAAAAGAAAATAAGACGATAAAGGAGAAAAATCATCATGATGTCAATGTATGCAGAGGAAGTATTTGATAAAATTCAATACCCATTTATGATCAAACATTTAGTAAACCAGAGAGAAGGGAACCTTTTAAATCTTAAAAAAAAAACCCCAGTATTTATGAAAATAACAAAAAACAAAACACTACTACAAACATCATACTTAATGGTAAAATATTAAAGCCATTTCCCTTAAGGTGGGAATAAGACAAAGATGAAATGTGATATCATTATTTCTATTTCATTGTACTGAGGGCCTAGCCAGAGCAATAGGGGAAAATAAGACAAAACCCTCTAAAATGTGTAAAGATTAAAATTTTGAAAATTATTTGCAATCAACACGGTATGTAGTAAAAAATCTTGAAGAATACAGTCACCTTATTAGAATTAATAAGTGAATCTTGTAAGGTCATTGGATACAAGTTAATATTAAAAAATCAACTATTTCTATATAATAGCAATGAACAGTTAGAAATTACAAAATATAAACACCATTTAAAACAGCATCACAAAACATCAAATATCTAAGAATAAAATTAATAAAAGCTGTACAAGACTCAGGTAAGAAAACTACAACCCATTATTGAGATAAAGACATAGATATATACATACCCATGTACCCATATGTATATACACGTAAGTGTACATATACAATCACCATGTTCATGGATTGAAAGATTCAATATTATAAAGATGTTAATTCTCCCAAAATGTAATCCCATCCAAAATCCCAACAATTTTCTAGTGGGAATTGACAACTGGTTTCTAAAATGTATATGGAAATATAAAGGGTAAAGACAACAAAGACACTGAAATTCTCAAAGATTTTGTTTACTTTGGTTCAGTCATCAATTTAAATGGAGACTGCAGCCAAGAAATCAAGAGAACACTGAGACTTGGAAGGGCAGCAATGGAAGAATTAGGAAAGATCATCAAGTGTAAGGAAGTGCCATCAGAGACTAAGGCCAAGATTATCCACACCCTGGTATTCCCAATTACTATGTATGGGTGTGAAAGCTGGACAGTGAAGCAGGCTGACTGACAGGAAGAAAAAGCCATAGGCATGAGTCTACAGAAGCTGACTAGGCTGAGTAGGGCTACTGAGGACAGGACATTGTGGACATCACTCTCATGGCGTTTCCAGGAGTCAGAGTAGACTTGACAGCATGTAACAACAACAAAGAAGAGCCAAGACCATCTTGAAGGAGAACAACAACAAAAATCTTAAACAAATAAAATGGGAGGCATACACTCAGATCTTAAGACTTATTATAAAGATAGAGTAATTAAGACAATATGCTGTTGGTGTAAAAATAGACAACTAGACCAATGGAACATACGTGAGTCCAAAAACAGAACCACAGATCAATTCCCCGACCAACATGCAGTGCAGTGGGGAAAAGGCCTTTTCCATGAATGTTACTGGTCAACTGGATATACACATAAGGGAAAAAAAATTAATGTTGATCCTTATATCAAGCCACACACAAAAGTCAATTCTCCAGAGTAGAGAAAACATTTGCAACACAAATATTTGACAAAATAGTAATTTCCAGAATATATAGGAAACTTAAAAGTCACTGCTTGCTTAGAAAACACAGGCCAAACAAAGCACTGTTCTATTTTTATTTTATTTTACAGATGGGATTAGCTTTTCATCTCTCCTTCATATACCCAGGATAAACCCTGGGATCTTCCTTGATTACTGTCTCACCGTAGCTCTACATATTTAGTTCTTCAATAAAGTTTGTCAATCCTATCTTCTCAATGGCCTTCACCTATGCTTTCTTCTTTCTTATAGATATTACTTTAACTTTTCAATTTTTATTTCCAGAGTAAATTCTCTTAGATTGTATTTTTAAGTTTTCACGTAAGAGGATTTATAAAACAAACTGTTATTAAAAGAAAAAACAAAAACATGAAACATTCTGTCTTTGTGCTTACGTTAGAGGTCTCTGAGTTGCAATGATATAATCTGGTCTTCCGTTTTTATAAACTAAGCGTGCGTTAGATTGGACCCAGGCCCATCGCTTTTCTTTGGTAAGAAGCCTGAACACTGTCATGCCACTCTCTCCAGTCTTAATCACTAAAATAAAATAAAAAATTAAATTATCAAACCCCAAATCAACGTATTCAAGAAAATCTCTGAAACAAAGCCCCTCTGACATATTTCTGAATGTATTTCATTCATCACCAAAGATAATCGATATCTTGACAACTTTTAAACACAGTATATTAATACGCTTAGAAATTGTTCTTCAGAATTATTTTTTCCTATTTCAGACAATTTATTATTTAAAAGGTGGGAAGATTAAGTCAGTCAGACAATTCTAGTAACACATGAAAGTACAAAGAGTATAGAGTTTGGGGAGAAAAGAAAAATCATTTTCATTTTAAAAAGGGAACATTTCCTATAGCTTAATATTTTACTACACAATTTTAAAGTATAATCCAGATTAACACAGATTTATGAATCCATAAGACAAAAACACTCATTTTCCCAGTAATTAAACTACTATATTTCTCTGTGGCAGCTGTAGAGCGGTTAATGAATAAAGTGCGTAACACAGATTAATCATAATGTATGATGCTGAGTAGAAGTTTATCCAAATAGTTTCCTTAGACACAGAACATTATGTAATAATCTGAAACATGTACTAGAGAATATGCTGTCGTTACAGACACGTTCTTCAGGAACTACAACTTACTCCGGAGATGGTACTCAGCGCAATAAAGCATATCAGCAGCATGAACGAACTGGTATCCTGATCCTCTCATGCACAGCTCTGCTTCAGTATAGCCTAAAATAATGGTTCCTCTGTTTAAAAAAAACAAGTAAAATAAGAATGAAATGAAAATCTTTCATAAATGAAGTAACCAATATAAATTCACTGGTTAAATGCTATTTTCTGTGCTATTTTACTTGACATTCAGAATTTCACATCAGCAGGTAGAAATAATTAACCACTTTTATGTAATTGCTCTCTTTTGCTTATGGTTGCAAATTTCAGTTTTACACTATTTTCTTCTCCTGAATGAAGACCATGTAAATTAGTATGGCTAAAGAGGAATTTAATAGAGTAGATTATGTAGGTAAAACAAAATATTTAATAAAAATCTAGAAAGCTTGTACTCCATTTTGAGGACCGGGTAATGCAAACCTGCCTGCATTTCCATATTAGAAAGGAGAAAAGCAATGGTATGTTTTGATATGATACGAATGCTAATATCACAGTCTACTTCATAATTTTCTGAAAGTTACTAAACTTCTAGGGCTAAAAATCAAACAAAGTTTGTACAATTTAAAAATGTAAAACAAACCAACAATAAATGGCATCAGGAAACCAAATCTTACTAATATAAGCATATCATCTTTATGATACAGAAATTGTGGGAAGTATTGTGAAACATTACAAAATAAGATGATTTGTGAGTCTGATGAAATTATTTTATTTTAAAAGGCTACATTAAAAGAGTAGGAATAATAGCTAATATGATAATAAACAATATTATAATCTACACTATATGTTTTACATGCTAAGAGAGACTTACTGCAACACAACACACATTTGATGAAATTAAACTGAAGAAGTGTTACTTACTTGGCATCACAACCAATAGGTGTAAAGTCTAGTTTGTGTTTGGTTCTAAAGATGAAATTTTTGGTCCGAATTTCAAGGATGGATGGTGGCTGAAGTGGAGTAGCTATTGCAAACAAAGCCAACTGAGGTGGAAGTATCGATCCATCTTTCCCTTTCTTGTTTTGTCCATGAAGATACTTTAACCTCCCTTGGAAATTCATTGCCTTAAAAAACCAAAAACAGTTTATTAAAACTAACACTTTAAAATTGTTCCTTTTTAAAAGGCTCAATTATGTCATTTCCAGTGTTCTTGATCATTCCATAAAAGCTCCTGAGGCTGACAAATGCTACTTTCATTCCTTTCTACAAAGGAAGTCCACTGAAGCCATCTAGAAAGGGGGTATGAGGACCACTCCTTGCTTTTTTAATGGTCACAACGAGAATACCTATATCATTTTAGGAGCCTGCAATTAACTGCCCTATCATTCACACCCAGCACAGCTCCGTGCACGCTGGGCACTCAATACATATTTCCTGAATGAATGAATGGTGATAAAGTCATCAAGTATACATTAATTTTCAAGTGTACTATGAGCCATATTTTATAGCTCACAGTGTATTTCATAACTCATGGTAACCTTTTATACAGAGAAAACATACAATTTTATTAAAACACTAAAATGAATCATGAAATCATGAAAAGAATGCAGAACTCTGTTAAAGTAAAAATAAAGAATAATTTTAGAAGACAAGAAACAAAGACAATTTAAGTACGAACATGATCAATTTAGTTGCTTAAAACAGTATTAACCATGCCAAGGGATAAATCTGACATCAATATAATAGCAGCACAAGGAAGAAAAGACTCAATTACACAAAGAAATTCCATCACAGAAATACATACTAATTGATCATTGGTACTAGCAAAACTATCTCAAAGCACAATCCTAACATTGTTTGCTATTGTTTAATTTAAGATTTGATTATCTGTTTTAAAATTCCTGATAATTTATAAAATTAATATGCAACACGCTTTGTATTCTCTTCTCCTGTGCCTGATGGAGTGCACTATTTTAAGGATACAGACAGTCGAGAAGATGGACCATCTCCACTCTTAAGTATCCTGTCTAAGCTGCTCCCTGGTTATACTACTCAGGTGTTCAGACTACGTAGCAGCATCTCAAACCAGATGATTCTGCAATCATGAATATACAATCATTTTTCTATTTGGCAGGTATTCTAGCCTTGTGGAAAAGGCCATGATCACTTTTCCATCTAGCAGGCATTAAATCCAGAGGGTAAGCTTCTGCTGCTAAAGCAAGGCTACATAGTTCTCTGTCTTATACCTAACAAGTCTTAAAAATAGGCCAAATACAAGATTCCATGTTATTTCACTCCATCTTCATTACTGCATCCTAAAGGATAGAGATTTTGAGTTATGGAAGATATTATAAAACTTGAGATAATGATTTTTAAAAAGTTACTTTCCTTTATCAAATTATTTGATAAAGTAGATTTTTAAAACCAAACACAAATATAACCAAAGGAAATTGGTTTCACTTTTCTTTTTTATTTTCTAAAACTTAATAGTAAATGCCAGTATCCTAAGATTTTGCACCTTACCAGAAAACCAGATGAGTTATCCAGCAGACACCTTAGTCGGCAGACAAAGCACCGCTCCATAAAAGAAGAGTTTTCTGGAGGAAGCTGCTCTGGGTTGTAATAGACTGCTGGCTGTGGGAGGCCATTAGCTTCTGCACAAATAATAGCAACACAAATTTACTTTCCATTTGGCTATAAAATTAAGTGTTTAAAATAGCAGAAATCTATGCTAATTTCTAAACTGGAGTCCGTATTCTGAATACAAAAAAACAGTCGTTTTCAGAAGAGGAGCTAATGAAAAGAACCTAAAACACTGAATATCACTTGTACTACACAGAATTTTTACCTACTCAGTTTGTTTTTATTTCTACTGAGCTATCACTATCAACAATTTCCATATTTTCTAATGTGTTTTTTTTCTTTTTAACACTTTCACAGAGATCTGAAAATACTACATGCATGCAAACGTATTTTTTACTTGCCCATGCTAGTTTGCTTTTTTATTTGGTGCATTTTAAATACAGAACAATTTATACACACTCCAGTATCAACCTTATACACTCTTTCCCATCTTTCACAACAGTATAAGAGTTATTTTTATAAAATATATTACTGAGTATGGCGACACTCTCTCGCCTGAAGTTCACTGATGGCTGTCATCTGTCAAAACATTCCTTCGGTCATCAGGCTCTCTGTGACCTGGCTCTGGGCTACAGCTACAGACTCGCGTCTTTCCTCTTCTTCCCAGCCTTCACTGTGGAGTTCTATGCCCCTAAATGTCATTCGTCTCTTTTCACAGAGTTATATTAAAAAATCACCAAGGCCACCTGTTTAAACATTCTTACCATCAATTCTTTGTCCAGAGTCTGTACACTGCGAGGGGCTTAATGCCCAGTGTAGCTGACGCTGAAACTCAGCTCGGTCTTCAGTATGGATAAGTTCATACACACTCTGATGTATGACATCAGACTAAAGAGAAAAGATACAGGGAAATTTTTAAAAAGTAATGATTTAAAAAACTGTGGATTACCAAAGTAATTTCAAAACCTAGCTAGATTAGTGGGTGCTTGTTAGTTGTGAAGAATGCAATCAAATGACTGCAAAGCTCTCCAGTGAGCCAGCATAGGAAATGCTGGCCAGAGACCAGCACTGTAACAGACCCAAAAATTATTTGCCATTACTCCCCTACGTGAGTGCTCTTTGGTCATGTCACCTCTCCATTCCTTAATTGTAACACAGTAAGTTCTGCTTATTTTTATCCATTTATTGAGCATTTAAATCTTACTTCACAAAACCTTGTCTGAACATCCAGTCGTCTTTGACTTCTCTAGGCTTCATAGTATTATGTATTTCCTTCACTGTTCTCTAATAATTTCCTTTACATTAAATTTTTACTTCTGATAAATTCCCTAAGAGTAAGGGATTATGCCTTCACCAGGTCAGAATCTTTCCTCAAACCTCTTGCCTCTCAGCATTTACTATAGTGCTGAGCTCGTAGCCCTTAAACCAGAATTTTTCTAACTTTTTTAATTGCAACTCAGGGTAAGAAACACATTTTCCATCCATCACATGTGTGCATACACATTCATATACACAACCGGAAAAAGTTTCACAAAATATTTTTTGTGTGTGATGATATTGTATATTTGATTCCATTCTAAACAACTAAAAAGAATGGTTGATGGTGATCCACCAGATCAATTTCATTACCCACTAATGAGTCAGCACTAGGCATTTTAAAAAATTGTGCCTTAAACCACACCGACGTCAGATATGAGTGGTTTCTTGAAGACCATCCAGGCTAAGTGCATATATGAGGAAAAAAATAGATTGAGAAATAGCCAATCTGTTTGATTTCTTAGTTGTTATGAATCACACTATCAAATAATGATTAAGATAGTTATGTAATTAATTTTCAAACAGGCTTTTCAATGGATATTAGTATATTTTCTTTAAAATTCAAAAAGACTGAAAGTTAGGCTTTGTGACCGTAGTCAAATTCTACTACTTTAGCGAACTGAACTAAAACCTCCCTATGAACTTAATCTTCTAGCATTAAACCACCTCTCTGCCATCCCCGACAGAACTGCCAGAGTTACCATCTGAAACACAGATCGGAGCACACACATTCCCCTAACAGAAACACCCTTTAGTGGCTTCCATTGTGTATATAACATAGTTTAAACTTCAGTCTATATACCAGTGTAGACAGTGCTATTCAAATCAGCAGCCTTGGCATCACTTGTGAGCTTGTTAGAAATGCAAATTCATGGGCCCCACTCCCACCTACTGAACCAGAATGTCTAAGGAAGAGGCCCAAAGATTTTATGAAGTTTTATCAAGTTCTTCAGGTGATTCTGATGCACACTGGAATTTAAGAACTATGGATACATAAGAACAGCTGGCATCCAAGTGTACTTACAAACTGTTCTCAAGTCATATCACATGTTCTTATCCCTCAAATACGCCAAATACCTTACCTCCATTTCTTCACCATCCACTCAATAATGTTAAACCAGATTGGCTCACATCCTTTAAGGACTTCCAGAATACTGCCGACAGTACTTAGATCTTTTCTTCCCTGCGTTCCCTCCACAACAGTCCACCCATCTAAATCCTACACTTTCTTTAGGTTAGCTTAACTGCCACTTCCTTCAGGAAAGCTTCCATAATCCACATAAATCAGAATTAAAGGAATAAGCTTTAGTATTTTGCTTGTCCCTTTACATATCACCTCATTGGTTTGATGGTTGTCATATGCCCTTCAGTATCTATAATTAATTTGATGGCAAATGTTCCCTTGTCTACCTGCATCTGAACCCCATCCGCCCCTTACCTGAAAGTTCCTTATATATAAGAGTTCCTTAATAAGTGAAAGAAGAAACACAATATCTCATGCATCACACAACATTTAAGGAAATTATAATCCAGTAAATTAATAGTATAAAAATATATAGCTGCAAATACATAATTTTTATTCTACAGCATATATATTTTAATTGATATTTTACATATGTAAATGACCAATTGCATCCCTAAAGAATAAGATATATAAAAAGTAGAAATTTAATTTCCTAAAAAAATTTTTTTAAAATGAGCTAAGAAAAATATACTTACCTGCTGAAACCCTAGGTAATCTTGTATAGTAGAAGAAGCATAAAAGACCAAAGCATCTGTAGTGACAACCAGCACAAAGCCATTCAGAGCCTACAAGGAAAAAGTTATAAAATTAGTAATGCGACTAAATAACCATACTGTCACTCATAAATATTGACTTCAGGTAAAGGTGCTTCTTTCACTGCTGAAAAATTTTCTCTTTAAAATGATTAAAATAATTATACCTCATAAGCACAGACATCCCACCTACCCGTGGAGTGAGAGGAATCTATTCCCACCTTTTGATTTGGCTAAGGAAAAGCTCACTGCTGAATTTAATGCTCAATTCACAATAACTTTAATAGAAAATTGGTTTCTTCATCATGCTTCAGATTTTGTTTTAAATGTATTCTACATGTTTTTTAAACAGAAGCTTTATAAACATCACTTACTATAATCTGTCACACTGCTTTTTAGAGGAAGATAGTGTGTAAAGATGCTATTAGATCGTTAGAAATCTGATAGGAGAAAATCTTTGTGCAAAGACAGTTCAAGCACTGATGAAACAGGAAACCTGATACTCTCAAAGTATTATAAAACATTTATAAACTTGTTATCAGAAGATAAAATACACATATATGGACTATACATAAAACACATCTAATAAACACATAATACAAATATACACAAGTCAGACAATATATAACAAATGTAGCCCATTTAAATTTAATAAAATTACTGATATATTTGGGTTTAAAGCTATCATTTTATATGTCCTATTTCTATTTGTTCCATCTGTACTTCTTTTTCTTTCCATTTTGCCTGCTTTGGGCCAATTATTTTTTATTTCTTTTTCTTTCCTTCTTCCAGTTTGGAAGTTAAACTCTCTTCTTCTATTCTTTTAGTGGTTATTCAAATCCAATGTTAATCTCTCTCTGTTCTTAGATAACAAAAGTATTCAGATCACTTGAAACATGTATTGTTATCACATATTTTAATTCTGTAGGCCCTCACTATTTCCTGCTTGAGTTCAACTCAGTACTTGATCTATTCTTTGCTATGTGATCATGACTAAACCCTTCTGAGACTCTCTTCTTCAAGTAAAAGGAGACATGGTACCTTCTAGTATAAGAACAATACAGCTGGGAGTTTGACAGATTTGGACTAGATCCCTGTCTCAGCCTCTTACCAGCTGTGTAGCTTTGGTTTAGTGTTATCATTTGAAAAACAGGCACTTTATCAGGTGGATATCATAACTATGTCTCATCTAACTCAGTGCCTGGCACAGAGTTGGCACTTAACTAGTGTAAAGCACCATTACTATAATGTAAGGTTGTGGAAAGGAGCAAATAAAGATTTCCACGTCTGTGCTTTGTGAACTATAAAGAAGTCTAAAAATGACAGCAATTAGTTTGGTCAACAGTTTAAATAAACTATCACGTACCAAACAGGACCCATGCTAAATACTGGGATTCAGGAATTAACAAGATATTGCCCCTGTGCTATCGATGCTCACACAGTCTAACAGACACTCTCATTATTAGATGAGGTAAATGAAATACAGCGACTGTCTTCCTTTTCACTCTAATCCCTTTCACCTTCAAGCTCCTTTGTCTATACTTCTGAGAACTGCAATACAAAAACAACAAATAGCACCTACTATTTAATGGCTACATTTCTACATATTTTTATGTATTCAAGTGTTTTAATCCCAAACAATCCTTTGAGGGGGTAGGTGCCATTTCCAGTTTTACAATCAAGGAATCTGAGGAAATGAACTGTATAGTAACTTGTCCAAAGTCACACAGGTAGGAAAAAGCTGAGCCAGGAGGTAGCCTCAGGCTGGCTCTGAAGGCTGCCCACCTAACTATCATGATCTGCTGCCTTTATGCATATTGCTCACCAACTGCTGCGGGACTGCAACTCTTCCAATCACAACTGGGCTCTAAGGCGCTTGATTTCAGAGATCACACCTCATATTACCCGGCAATTTCCCCAGCAGGAAGAATGCGGGTGACTCGCCAGGAACTTATACGTTAATGATTAACACTTCCAAAATGGAATATTCTTAAATTGTAGTTGGCAGTAATAGTATTTTCCTATTTTTGTATTGTTTCACCCTGAAAACACATTCTTTCTAGAGAACAGTATCCACTGATTACATGCATATGACTTTGTAGAGTACCAAGCTTTTTCAAACAGTGAAGCAGATTTAGTGCTTTCCAATAAGCTCATTATGCCAGAAGACACAAAGATAATTTAAGGTACAATATCAAACCCTTCTAGACAAATGTTAATTGTCAGAAATAAAACAAAAAGCCTTTCCAAAGAATATATGCATACCAATTTTATGTATATCTCAAATGATCTTACATACCATGTCGAACAAGGTTATTACTTATACTGTATTATCTCAGTAAATTAACAGAGAAATTAACATGGTGATTACATATTAATAAAAGATTATCACTGTTTAGTCTTAGTCACAAGGATTTGCCCTACCTAGCTGAAATCATGTTGAGGCTGACTTACTATTTGTTATAAGAAGTAAACTGCCATTGATACTGTTATTTACAATTTCAACTGCTATTAACTCAAAAATGAAGCTGCCGATTTTAATAAGCACAGCATTAAACAGCAGCAGACATGTTTAAATATATAAAAATAAGCATTTGAAGGAAATAATAAAGATACAAAATGTCATTTTTATTATTTCATTTTTATTTATTATAAAATAGTAAATTTAAGCTAATCTAGAGAGTAAATTTTTTAAATTTTTAATAAAATATTTTGTAACAGTTTCTTCAGGTGTGTCCTTTGTTAAAACCAAAGGAAAAGATTTCTCATCAAAAGTTTCAAGCCAAGTGGTATGCTCTATCTCTGGAAATATCCTCTGCATCTTAGGGGTAATTGGTTGATAACCACATGCTAAAATTATAGAGTAAGATGCCATTATGGCAACTATATATAATGAAATATGCCATTTTTTCATGTCTGCAATGCTTTCGGTCATCTGCTCCATAGGCGACAACAGAAAAACAGGGTCCTGAGCAAACCATATAGTATGTGATGCTGCCTATTGCAGAGTCATCTACAAATGGTACCCAATATAATTCATAACAGGTGCATTTATTTTAAATACATAAATGTTTCTAATTTTCAGATAATTAAAATGACACTAGTTTGGCATTAGTATTATTGTTATTCTGTGTTCTTGAAATAGGTTATGTTTACAATTTGTCTAAATACTCTGAGAAAAATAAAAACCACTGGCACATAATTTAAACCAGTTAACTGAGTGTCAAGAATTCCATATTTGTCTATTTTCACTTGAAATAAAGAATTTATTTACTACTTTACTACATATCCCAAGATGTGTGTTTAGTCACATTAAGTGGCAATTATTAGAATGTTTTCCTATGACCTGAATATGGAGTCTTTATGTTTCAGCTAATATATAAAGATCCTCAGCCGAGGGCAGGAGAAGGACTCATGCTTGAATATATTTAATTTGTTTAACATAATGGAAGCAAAAGTTAATTTTCACTATCAGGAATTGGAACACAGTTACAAAATTATAATAAAAAATGTTATAAATTGTTAGGTTACACTTAAGCATTTATTGAATGGACTAATGGAGTTACTAAAACTTGTGGCTACTTTTTGACAAATGGTTCTAAGAACTGAGTTCTTCACTCAGTTAACTGGGTGGAATTGAAAATTATAACATAATAGCAACAGCACATATCTTCATTCCATCCTTCTTCAACAAAATAAGTACCCGAGAATTTTAACTGAGAATCAAGCATCATATTAGTTCTAAGAGAAAGAAATAGAGTAAAAGAAGATTTACAATATTTTTAGAGACAAGTCTACTACAAACCCTCCAAGTTCTAAAGCATAAAAATAGGGCTTACAATTGTTGAGAAAATCTGCAGCATGTTGATAAGTCACACATGGCAGCTAAAGGACAATGTAGTTACGAGAACACGTTGAAAAAAATAAATTCAGGTTAAGACTTTCAAACTATTAAATAAATATAATTAACTACTTTAATAGAGCTATATTACTGAAAAAGTAAATATAAATCCAATGTCTTAAATGAAAACTTTTAAAATAATCTAGGAGTTCTTGCTATTTAAAGAAATACAACAGAGAAACTGATAACTAGACTTTTAACTAATCTACTTCATAAAATTCCATTTTTTGGTGTACTAGCATTAACACCACTATTGCAGTTCAGATGAAAGTGGCATGAAACATTGGGTAAGTTCTAAATAAACTGGAAATAATTAAAAGACTGATTAATTAATTTCCCATTTACAATTCCCCTTATTATATGAAATTATATTTACTAAAATTTACCTGTAATAAGAATTCTCCTTCTTGCAAGTTCAGGCCTTCTCTGAATTTTGTTCTACAGTTATCCTGGACTCCATTTCTGTCAGCTGGGGAGGATTTTAATGCAACTATGGAAAAAAGGGGAAACAATGATACAGTAGGTAGTTTTTAATAAGGAATTTCAAAAGGCTATAATGGAAAACTTCTATACACCAAACAAAGAGACAATTTGAAATACTGGTGTCTACTGGTACTATAATGACTAAGTAGATAATCTTTTGTCAATGAGTGGTTTCCCAAGTCAGCTGGCAGACTCTTAAAAATTATAATTTTTGATGAATTCACTATATGATTTTTGGCACATAACTTACAAGTTTCAAAGAATTGCATGGCGCTGCTATAAACACTCCTCCCATTCCTATCTACTTATGTAAGAGAATAAGCTTCCTCAGAACTTAACCTATGAAAAAGTTGTGGTTTTTTTCTTTTGGTGAGGAAGATTCACTCTGAGCTAACATCCGTGCCAATCTTCCTCTACTTTGTATGTAGGCTGTCTCCACAGCATGGCTGAAGAGTGGAGTATGTCCACACCGGGATCTGAACCTGAGAACCCAGGCCACTGAAAGGGAGCATGCAGAACTTTAACCTCTCAGCCATGGGGCCAGCCCCTAAAAATGATTTTAATATCTATACATTATTTATCTAAACATCAGTGAACTAGTGGTGATGAGGAGAAAGAATCAACCATACGCCTTATTAAGAGATGTATTTCCTTTCAGTTTAGAATCCTTTTGTCTAGTTTTAGGGTAAAAAACTATTAGTGTTGTTATTAGGTTCATGTAAAATTTATAAATCAACTCATGGAGAATTAATATCTTTATGCTGTTGAATCACTGTTCAAGAACATGTGCTTTTCCATTTGTTCAAGTCTGTATTTTTTGTGTCGCTACAGTGTTTTAAAGGTGTGCACTGAAAAGATTTGCACATTCATTTTTGTGTTTGTTCTCAGGTATTACATCTTGCAAAGTGACTTCTCTTTCATTATTACCTTCTAACCGCTTGTGGATTACATATATGAAGGAAAGTCCGGCGGCACGGTGGGATGCTTCCTACTGGATGGAGGCAGCATGTTGTAATGCTCTCTCTCTTCTTCTCCCCTGCCTTCCTATCTCCCTCCCTCATCACGTGTGGGTGTGGGTGTGGGTGTGTATCTGTAGTCTGAGAGGCAACATAGCTGAAAAGAAATAATAATAGCTACCATTTACTTAGTTAGAATTTTTCCAAGCACTCTCAAAGATTATCTCACTTAAAAGCACGTGATTAGTGGCATCTCACAGCACTGAGTTCAAATCTCAGCTCTGCCATTTAGTAAACGTGTGAGCTCTTTGAGCTTGTCTCCTAACACATGAAGTGGTAACTGAAAAAACCACCAACCAACAAAAAGCCATCCTGCAGGGTTGTTGAGAAGAATCCTGAGAACATATGTGAAGTTCCTGGCATACAGCAGCTCAGGAGTAGTTCACTAAATGGAAGCTTTAATTAGTAGCACTCTTTCCCAGAGCTCATGGTCTGCCTTGTTACAAAGTATAACCTTTGAGATAGAATTACACTATCTTCCATTTTTCTGATCTCTTTTTAACCCCTGATATTTAAAAGAAACCATTAAATGAAACTGACTTTGAGATTCCTTTTAAGATTTATTTCATTCGATTTTTATGTGAGAAAGATCATCCGGCTCAGTGAAAAACTGGAGATTTACTAAAATCCAGATTTTCTCTCGGTTTGAGCAAAGCGTCACATATACAACATTTTCATGTTAGAAGTATATTTTCTGGTAAATCGTCAGTGCATGTGTCACACTGGAATCTTACTGCCAAGTTCTTGCCTTTGCAGAACTTTGAAAGAAGAGGCTCAAAACTCGGCCTCTGAATAGAATAATTTCAAAAGGCCAGAGAACAGATTTCCCTAGGCCATAAAATAATCTGAGGTAAATTAATTGACCTAACAGTTAATCAAGACCAAAGGAAATGCTTAATCTTTTCTTGTTGAAAGGTAGAAGAGAGAAAGAGCTTTTCTCCCTTTCTATTCTGCACATTTCGTTGGTGCTGCTTGCTTTCTAATGGCCAAGCTTGTCTGAATGCATTAAAACCTCACAATGTCAGGGTTAACTACACTTTGCTACTTTTCCAAAGCTCCAGTATGAGGCACAATTTAAGAGTTATACCAAATATCAATAAGATTTGCTTTTAAAAAGAAAACAACAAAATCAAAGCCCTTAAGATTATGAAAGTAAAGTAATCCTAAAAGTGTATAAATATTAAGTGTCAAATTAAAATGTCTACATTATCTTATTAGGAATCTTTTAAAATTAATTTTTCATCAATGGGATTGATGTCAGTTCCAACTAGAGTTACTGGACCCCTGAGAAGCTGAATAAGAAATGAAAGAGACCATTCATCTCAGAGTAACTCATAATTTTTTCTGGTCTTGTACTGGGGATATGAGCCAATGTAATTAGACATTAGACAGACTCTGCCTTTAAGTTGGGAATATAAGCTGTGGAAATGAAGAACTGGAAAAGAATGTCAAAAATATTAAGTACCAGAATGGGATTTAATTAAAGTATTACAGGAACTTGAAAGGGAGCAAAAATAAAAAGAACACACGCTTTCTAAACAACAACACTTAGAATTCTAAATGTGGGAAGGACATATTTAACAACACAACTCCTGCTCAAGTAGGAAAGTGACAATGCATTTTCGGGAAGGATCACCGGAGAGTTCTACCAAAAGTAAACATATTTCTGTTGCTCTCATGTTTAAGGTTAACAATCAGCAAAAGACTTATGTGAATATTGTGCAAAGATAAGTCTAGGAAGGATGCACTCCTTTCCCATTCTCATCTAAAAAGAATACTAATGTGCCTTTTTAGAAAACTTATTTTATGTCCTGGCCTCTTGATCCAAACTATGTAATTTCTGCCCTTCCACCAAGTTTGTCCTCTATTTCTTGATCTCACACAGACCCCCTCTCCCTTTGTAAAATTGCTAGAAGCTATGTTAATTACTACTACTCACTTTCACATATACATTTCTTGCCTTGATTAGAAAGCAACAGAAGAGTAAGAAGATGACGTAGGGTACTGTCATCAGTGCTACTTCCTACCATCTGAGTGGTCTTAATTTCCTTAGCAATAACATGTGATACGTACTGAGCACACACTGTATGGCAAGCAGCTTCCATGTATTATATCTTATTTAATCTTCTTAACAGTCCTAGGAGACTGCCATGATTGTCCTTTCAATATATTAGGAAACTAAGACTTACGGAGGTTAACAAACTTTCCCAAGGTCACAGAGCTTTGTGTGGTAGGTAGCCCAAGGTATGCAGCTTTATGTGATAAAAACCCTGGCAGCCTGACCCTAAGTGTGTGAGCAACTACCAACCACCTACCAGAGAGCTCCCCCTAGGCTAACCACCTCTGACCTTCAGTTTTCTCATCTTTAAATGAGGACCGTGATACCTCTGGACACAAATTCTAGTGAGGGCTAAAATAACATGCAGAGTATCTGCATAACGCTTCGCATCTATAACTGACAGTCAACAAGACAGACAATGGGCTCTATGCTGAGTTCACACACCTCCAACCCATTACAGAAAGCTGACAGTAAAAGTGCACACCAGGGATGATTAAGCATTTTCTCATCTCTCAACAGGGAGCATTAGTGAGTATCTAACAGCACTGCTATGACAACTATACAACCTAGATTTGGAAAGACTTCAAAATTGTAAATTGTTATGAAAATTATATGCATAATCAGATATACAGGACACTTTGAACATTACACTACTGGAATTAAAGACATAGCAGTTCATAGAAACAAAATGTGACATCTGAAAATAAGTCACGAGCCGATTCTGCTACTTGGGAAGCATTTGCTGTACTGAACAGACATTTGTTAAAATCTTCCCCATCTGCAGGATCACCACACCTTCCAAAGTCTAAGCAAGTGACCTTGAGCTGTCAGTGGAATATTAAAATAAACCATCAAAATATTTCAACTATTTCCTCACTGAGAGATCAATGAAGCAATTATACAAGGAATAATTTAATCTAATTGATGATGGAATTTAGAGTGCAAACCTATCACAGCATTATCAAATTGTCACATTACCTACTGATTCAAGTCTTATTACCACATGCATTTAACCATATCCATGTTTCCTAATAGGGCGACTTCCTTCCTAATACACCTAAGCTCAGATTTCCACCTCTCCACAAGCCAGATATTTCCTCTCCAAAAAACACGCTCTGAATTGTTCAAGGGAGAAATTCATGAGCAAGAAATACCGGCATGTGGTAAACTATATTTTGTGTTTTGTTACTATAGTTTGTACTTAAATAAAAAGATGGCATGATAAATGTCTTGCCAGGGAAAAGCATAAATCTTTTAAATCTCTAATTGTTGATATTAATTCAATTTATTTTATAATAATATTTATTATCCTTTTTGTTACTTCTGGCAGGAAAAGTTAAATTCCATTCCCACATTGATATAAGCATAAGAGAGAAAAGCTATCACTTATAAAATTCAACCAACTCCATAAACTTTTATAAACTAGAAAGGGTTAAGTAATGCAGCATTTCTTAAATATAATGAAACTATCTCCAGTTTGGTTTAGTCTGGTATGCATGAGTATTTACAAAAAATTTCCAAATAAGATAGTAATTGTACCTAAAGAGAGTTTCTTCTACATACTTCAGGGTAAAAGGTAGATATTTCACTTCAGTACAAGGTTTTCTTTTTGTAAATGAAGTGTTCTTTTGAGGGAGAGACGGAAGAAACAGAAATTAAGAAAACTATGTTATATTCTAAGTTTCTAAGAGCCAAAGATGAGGCCTACACAGTTCAGTTCCCTCAGAGGATATTGACAGACTATTATTTTTTGCCTAGAAAAGTCTAATTACCAAGGCAGAATAAAAGTAAATTCATTTTTTTAAAATGCAAGTGTTAGTTTATATCTTTATGAACGAATGTACTTTGTATAACTAGGGGTTACTGTCTTTTTAGCAAATCTAAAAAACATCATTCTAAAGCTGAAAAAGTATTTAAAAGTTAGACCTATTCCTACTGTCAACTTTGTGGAAACTGACTTCCAAAGATGTCACTTAACATCTTTCCAGTTTTACATTTAGTTATACGCAATTCTACTGTAACTATTATGTTAGATCTCTTCTGAATGAATGGAACCAACGAGAGCAGTTAATTTACCTTTGCAGTGGAATGAGTTGCATTTAGCTTTCCACATATACAAGAGGGGAACTCAACCTGCATTCTAAGCAGCAGAATTTAATCAATTAGAGCAGTGATTCTTAAACTTTCATAGACATTAAAATCACCTGGAAGGCTATTCAAAACAGTGCTGGACCCCACCGTCTAAAATTTCTGATTCAGCAGGTCCAGGAGGGGGCCCCACAGTTTGCATTGCTAACAAGTTCCCAAGTGATGCTGAGGACCGGTGCCACATTTTCAGAAATAGTGACTTATGGAATCAGGATTTAGGAAATAACTTACAAATGTTCTGGATCTCATTCCCTCATATTTTCTAAAACTACCATTTCTCTGCTTAAAGAGTGCACTTATTAAAAGGAATGTCTTCAGGAAATAACTCTAATCCCAATTTTATAAAAATGAAAACAGAGGCATATGATCTAAGATTGAAACACAGGACAATAAAGAAAAATTCTCTCTATATACAAATACAGCAAGTAGCACACTGTCCAGTTTATATCCTCACCAAAGCAAGCTACGTCACTTTCCCCTGAACCATGTGTCTAGATTTGAGTGTGCCACTTCTGAAAAAGAAAACAATATGGGGAAATAAATTATTACATACTACACCAAAAGGCTAAAAAGAGTTTATTAGCAAATTTCCATCTCTAAATTGAAATACAAAATTAATTCTACAAAGGGATTCTCAAATGATATTAAGACCAGGTCCCTAAAGAGACCTATGCATATTCAAAAACAACAAAGTTCTCCATTAAAACAAAATATCAGTATTCTGCAAGAAACAATGACAATCTATATAATAATTCTAATTATAAAACTTCACAAATCTTATTTTTAGGATAAATCCACTACAGATTTAAAACACCAGGCAGACAAGCCTTTGTATCATCCATGCTGAGAAGATGAAGACTGTGGAACAGCGAGGTTAAAGGTCTTATTTAAAGCGCCAAGATTAGTTAACTGAACTGCCTCCATGTCTCCTGCCTGCCGGGGCTTTCATTACATGACACGCTCTCCCTCCCACACGAAGATCAAGAGAGGGAATGCTGCTTCCATAACACAGGGACGAGAAACTTGAAACTAGACCCTATCAAGAATCCAGTTGACACAGAATATTCTGTAAAACTGACCTTAAAAGGTACCCCCACATCATGTGGGCAAATTTAAGGCTGAAGAAAGAAGAATTCAATACAGGCAAATTTAGATTCATGAAGTTGATCCCACGTGATTGCTTGTCTCCCTTCTCAGCCTCCCGCTGCTGACACCTGAATGGCTTTATGCTAGACAACCAAGGACCAGAAATTACCTCATCTTAGTATTTTTCTGTATGGACTGTAATTTCAGTTTAGTTTACAATTTCACATGCAATTTTCTCTTCGATCCTCTAATTTAACAACTTGAAACCACAAAAGAAGGCACCTTTAAGCCAACTCATTATTACGGAGGCACAGGTTCATATTCCGCACACATACAGGCTGGCTTTCCTCCACCTCCACCCATCCTTAAAACACCTCATCTTTGGTATTTTCTCTCTTCTTCCACATGCTCTCCCACGGAGTAGTTTACTCACTTTCACGGTTTAAAATATTATTCCAACTACATTATAATGACTCCAAAATCTACATCTCCAGCTATGAACAAATAAATGAATTTGAGCTACTGATTAAAAATGGTTGATCAAAAAGTCAAAAGGCCGTAAGAACGAGATTTAAAATAACACATAAATATGATCACTAAATAAAAATGACTAGCGGTAATGTAATTATGTTTCATTACAGACCTTAAAGTGATTAATTTTATATCTTAATATAGTTTCTAAAACACTATAAGAAGAAGATGTTGTATATTTCCATTAACCAGGTCACAAAGCCTCACAAAAAAATCAAACAATTCAACTACATACATTTAAAATCTGTATTTGGGGAAAAAAAAATAAACTGCTAAAAGTTAGCTGGCTTTAGTGTAGTCACGTGTCGCTTAACAGTGGGGAGATGTTCTGAGAAATGCATTGTTTGGCAATTTCATTGTTGTTCGAACATCATAGAGTGTACTTACACAAACCTAGATGGTACAGCCTGCTACATCCCTAGGCTATATGGTACTAATCTTACGGGGCCACCGTTGTATATATATGCAGTCCATCTTTGAAATATCGTTATGTGGCGCATGATTCTATTAAGCCAGTGGTAATCTTCCTTAGAAAAAAGAAATATAAAGGCATAAACTTATGACCAACTGGACCTGTTCATGGCCAAGAAATTAAAGATCCCAGAGTCATATAACACTAGGTAATGATCAAAGAGAAAATCCATTAATGCAGTAAATTTAAAAGAAAATGGGGCCAGCCCTGTGGCTCAGTGGTTAAGTTCGCATGCTCTGCTTCGGCAGTCCAGGGTTTCACTGGTTCGAATCCTGGGTGTGGACATGGCACCGCTCATTAGGCCAGGCTGAGGCAGTGTCTCAGATACCAGAACTAGAAGGACCCACAACTAAAATATACAACCATGTACTGGGGAGATTTGGGGAGAAAAAGCAGGGGGGAAAAAAAGATTGGCAACAGTTGTTAGCCCGGGTGCCAATCTTTGAACAAGATAAAAAAGAAAAGAAAACAGGAAAGAAGCAAATCACATAACAAAGGATGTAATGAGTTTAGGTTCAGTTTGAACCTCTGATATGTATTTGTCACTCTTTTACAATACTTGTCAAAGCAAACAAAAACACTCAGGGATGAATGTGTCCTATGTAAAATATCACAGAGTATTAGATTTATTCACAGAATCTAATGGATCTTATACTCTAAGTTAGAATATCTGAGGACAAGAGAGATTAAATTTCTGATCCAAAGAGATCATATTATTAAATAGTAAGAGCCAAGATTTGAGTATCACTTCAACCTGACTCAGTAAGAATATTCTACTATCCTTTTTATTCATCCATGTTTCAATTTGTATGGATTTGATTACATAAAGACCATAAATTAAAATTGAAAAGAATCTCTAAATTTTATAGTTTTAGTTATGGAAAGTATCATGAATGTTTAGAGTTTCATGTCTTAGAATGAGAATTCTGGGAAAAAAATACACAGCTAAATTACAGTCCAAGATGGATAACACCACGGGTAAATGAAACTCAACACTACGTATTTGGTGATTTCAAACATGCTGATCTTTCAGGCAAACAAACCTACTTTGGATATTTCTAGAATAAAGAAATCACATTTGCTGCAATCCTGTGATAGCAAAAATTTTAAAAATTACTTGGCATACAGTAATTTAAAAATTATAGCAAAGCAGATGTAATTAATATACAAATTCCATGAATGAAAAAAGCACATATATATGCAAACCCATTACACTTTATAAAACAACCCTTAGAGAGCTTTTTATTTAATTCATTTTTACTGCTTGTTCAAGCTCATTTTTGGCGTATATATTTGTCTTTCAAGATAATGTTTTTGTTACACAGATACAAAAACAGGATTGAAATTCAGAGAAACACAAGCTGAAGATGAATAAACACAATAGCTCTCTTTCGAAAACCTAATGAACTGGAAATGAACTGTTAAAAGTATCTACACAAGGAAGACTAAGAAAAGAGCACACACAATTTTTGATTTAAAATAAAGTCAACAAATATCCATGGTAAACAATGATGTATAATAAATATTAGATCACCACATAATGTAAGTTAACTGTTATCCTCTCCTCTCATAGTGTTTTCAGGCTTCGTGAATTTAAAATATTCCAATATGTAAATACTACTACATGCTTTATAAAATGGTGATTATTTTAAGCATGTATAACGACAAGACTCAGATTTTCTCCTCTATCACCTAGTTTTTAAAATAACCAGAAATAACCTATGACAGCTGCAAATGCAGGACTTTGGAATTAGAAATTCAGATCTCCAAACTCACTTCTGTCAGGCGTAACATAACCTAGACAAAATCATCTTTTTCTTGTTTCTAAGTTTTCCTTTCCACAAATTAAATTTATACATCTCAATTATAAAAACGTTATAAAGAATAAAAAAAATAAAGAATGATTCAGATATAACAGAGGATGTAAAAGATTTCAGTTAATGATTATATTTTAATGCTGCAATATGTACTATGAACATTTTATTGAATTAACACATACTACATGCCACTGACCCCTACTATCGTCTCATAGAAAGAAAACTTTTTGACCTTTTATACCTCATTAGAGATTTATATCTCCACAGACTACATGAATTAGTCCTTCTCGAATTTTTAATTTTGGGGATTGCTGTCAAAAAGTAGAATAATTTAAACATAATACTTACATGATGATGAGTATTTTAAAAACTGATAACGAAATCTAATTCGTTTTTTAATATGCTGAAATTGCTCTTACTAAGAATAAAACATTACCACACTGACTCAGATTGGTCAACAAGTCCACTGTCCACTGTTTGATCCTGGCATCAACTCACACAATATAAGAGGAAACAATCTTTTCCCTTAACACCAACCAATTTCAAAGTCTGAGTGGTAACCACTCAAATCCTAGTCTCCCTTAAGAAACTATTATTGATCCTAGTCATTAAGTTACTTAAACTTATTAAATATTTTCCATCTCAGAGGTAATGTGCTATTTGAGTTTAATACTCATTTAGTGGTTAACATTCTACTCCTTTTTTTAATTATAAGAGGACAGTTTAATCTTACATTCTGGGATTTGGTGAAAAAGTTTGAATGAAATGTTAAAGCCTTTAGGCATTCGGTCTGTATCTCAGGGACGACGTGCACATGGCCTTGTCAGGCCACAGCTCCACCTGAGCATTTAGCTGTCCGCAGGCTCCCTTCTAGTTTCTTTTAATCTATCCTGAAAGGCAAAAACTGCCCTTTACACCACGTTTAATTGCCAATATTAGAAAACAGCAATTCTGTATTTTTGTTATTTTCTAAAAACAGAAAAGACTCTACAGAAATACTTCAAAGATACAGATTAGAGAAGTCTTCACAAAACAAAAGCAAGCCGGGAAGAGAAGGTAACACAGAAGAGCAATGTTACGGTGGAAACTGAATAGCACTTAAACAGTCTCTACTATCTTCAATAATCTATTATTAGTACTATATTGTTATTAGTCACAAAATATGTCTAAATGTATCCATTATGCAGAAATGTAAAATAAAGTATCACCTTATTTTGAAATTTTTAATCTATCAAATTCGCAAAGGGAGTGATTTTTTTTAACCCAGAGTCCTATTTGTGCATCCCATCTACACTGACAAAAAATGTACCAAGATCGCCAGACTGCTGAGAAGCACAAAAGGAACATCCCGCAAAGAAGAAAACGACCAGTGGCCCAGGAACAGGATAATAAACGTAAAGCCAAGGGAAAGAGCAAAGAGTATGGCTGAGGAACACAAAGGGCAATACCGAAAGCACCGAGAAAGGGTACTGTCAATAGCAATTGGTTCAAAAAGGATGATACAGGTTTGACATTTGAATCCTTAAATACTTCTACACGTTTCACTGAATGAGTCAGCCAATTAGAGACCATGTGAAAAATTTCTTAATGCTGTAATTCCACAAAACAAATATTTCTTGCATCTGTATATTTACAGATAGAGAATAAAATAATTGAAAGAACCAATAATTGTAACTGGCTATTAACAGAAAAAAATACCAAAATATTAAAACCTTAAACCAAACCCTAGTAACATATTTCAAAACACATAATCTAGAATTTCAACATGAATTTTACATTGTTTTTCAGATATAAGTTAGTGAAATTAAGTTAGTAAATATTTACTGAATGTCTACTATGGGGCAGGCATTATTTATTCTAAGTGTTTAAGGTACAGCATTAAACACAGTATTCTCAAGGAGTTTCCATTCTAGTGAGAGAAATAGATAAGATATGGTATGTTTAAGTGCAGCGAAAAAAATAAAGGATTATGGGGGCCTGCCCTGTGGCCTAGTGGTTAAGTTTGGTGTGCTCTGCATCAGCAGCCCAGGTTCGAATACTGGGCACAGAACTACACCACTTGTTGGTGGCTATGCTGTGTTGGTGACCCACATACAAAAACACAGAGGAAGACTGGCACAGATGTTAGTTCAGGGCGAATCTTCCTTAAGCAAAAAGAGGAAGGTTGGCAATAGATGTTAACTCAGGGAAAATCTTCCTCAGCAAAAAAAAAGATTATGAAAATGAAAATTTTTATAATCATTACTTTGTCTGTAGCATAAACAGAGTACAAAATGGAAAACAATTCTCTGAGTTTTACTGTCTAGAATATTCTACAATTCAACAGTTTTCAAGGATTAAACATTAGAATTAGATTCCTTCGATTATTTCTTTAGTTGAAACCAAAATTAATAACTAACAAATCTTCTAATCTTTTTACTTCTCTTGAAAATGTCCCCTAAATGTTCCATTATATTTAATATGCACATTTTTAAAGGATTGTGCATACTGTATTTGTCAGTTTGAGACACCAGACCTTGAGCTATCAGAGGACAGAAACCTTTTTTCTCCCTCTTTTTCTTTGTGAATTTAGCACCTGCTGTGTTTAGAATAAAGCACAATCTTGAATTACAAAATTTATTATAATTTCAATTTAATAGTGTCAAAGAAACTGCTTCTAACTACCATAACTGAAAAATTACTAATTCTCGTTGAAGTATTTCAAAGTTATATTTTAGAATGTTTTGATTAATTAGAAATGGGTAAATAAATATTAATACTGCACTTGAGTGTTGCTTTTCAGACAGTCATAGCATATAGTCATGGCTCCAAAGTTTAGGAACATCCATCCAAATTGGATTATTTAAACTTGCAATAAATAGATGTATTTTCTTGGAAAAATATCTATTGTTACAGTAAAACTTGAGTTTCCTTTCTAACAAGATTGTGTGATTACTCGTTTATATTATTCTTTCCGCAGGAATTCACACACCCCCTGTTTGCATCCTGTTATTCACTCAGAGCTTCCCTTCACCTCGCTATACTGTTTCCCTAACAGTGTGAGAGTGGTCTGAACTGCACACAAAATCCTACTCACTGTGGGCATGCTCCATGTCTCCTTGTTGGCATTTGCTATTTGTTCAGATCATAAGGATTACCTTGAAAATGTTATTCTCTGTGTCCTCTCAAAATATTACTTTGTCTCCTAGACCCCTGGTGGTCTGGAGAAGACTTTGGGAGCTTTTTTTACTGATTATTTCCCTCACCTTCCATCCCTGCTCCTGTACTGAACAACCTAAGAAACTGCTTAGGGTGCGCACTCCACTGAAACCCAAGCAAACACATTTACAGTCGCCCTACAATTTTGTACATTTGGATTTGTCTTTCTGAAGGCAAAGAAAACTTTTTTTTCAAAAGTAATTCAGGGCATAATCAAGGCCAGGTTAAATCACTGCCTTGGATGCTTAATGAAAATATAGATTCCCAGGTTCTACATAGAACCTACACAGAATCAGCATAAAAGGGGCATGTCCTAGAATGTGCATTTTAACAAGCTTTCTAGGTTATTCCGACGTACACTGAACTTTAAAATCAGTAATCCAAAGGACCTAAAACTAAGATAGCATAATTGATGAAGGAATGACACAAATAGGGTAATCAGATCCTACTGTCAAATACACTGAACCAGAATAAAAAACAGACAAACTCTTTAATGAAGAGCTAAGAAAATACTTGCTAACTAGTGAGAACTGCATGATGAGCCCCACTAAACTACGACATTCTTTATCAGGCAGACTTTGGAATTTCTTATATCTGAGGAATTGAACAGGACACACATGTCTAATCATGAAACACACACACATATATAAATGTATACATTAAATATACATATATTAATGTGTGTGCATATATGCACACATATGTACAGACATACGCACACACTGCCTAGAAAGTAGTAATTAGTACTTAAGTGACACACTGGCTACTCTCTAAGCAGCTTCAGTTCGGCTCCACTACCTCTAAACAAGAGTAACCTATACATTTTTTTCTCTTTTTAACACATCTATCTAGCTTGATTGTCCATTATAAATGAGCAGGAAATGAAAAGGCAAAATGACTCCGTCAATACATCTTTACCAGAGTCAAGGAATGCCTCCTTGGCTTCTAGACTGCAAATTCTCTAAGGCCAGAGACCACATCTTACATGTCATGGAACCCCCACTATCATGGCATCAAGCAGTAAGCACAGCATGTGAACAAATGCTGAGGATCAGGACAGCATTCCATGAAGATGGGAGCGGCCTCGAGGTTACAATCTACAACAGGGGCTCGCAAACGTCAATATGCATCCAGCCCCACCACCAGAGTTGATAATTCCATCAGTCTATGGTGCGCTCCATGATCCGGCATTTCTAACAAGTCCCCAGGTGATCCCTAATGCTGCCTGTCTGGGGACTACATTTGAGAACCACACATCTAGAGAAAAGTCCACAGAGTTTTGTTAGATATAAATGGTTCCTAGAAAAGAGAAGTAATTGACATATGGTCAGGAAAAACAATATAGGGAATCTGGAAATTTCGGTTCTAGCTCCAGCTCTCTCACAAACTGACTATACAGCTGATACAGACACACCACCGAATATCATCACATAACTCATCTTGATGATGATGGGTCTAGAATAGATGAAAAGTGAAAATTCAAAGACTTTTTATATAGAGCAGAGAAAATTTAAGTGTCTACTATGAACCTTTAAACAAAAATCTTCCCTGAAATTATTATCCTCAAATCAGTGTATATTACTCAGATCACAATCGTTAAACAATACAGCTTTTATCCAAAATAAAGAACATAGAGCAAACAAACAAACAAATAAATAAAAAGATGCTCAGACTAAACACGTCAAACCATCTAAACATAAACCTAAAGGGAAAAAACTGTTTCGCAATACTCTAAACACAAACTACAAACTCAAGTATCTGTCAATGTGTCTAGGGTATCAGTATCAGCAGCACCTGAGAGCTTGTCAGAAATGCAAAATCTCGCCATACCTAAACCCCTTTCTTCTTAACAAGATCTCTATGTGATTTGTAGGCACATTAGCACTGATACAGGCCACTGAGATTTTATTATTAATCCTTTACTAGCGTTTGTAAAATAACATGATATATTTAAAAGACTGAACATTTCCTGAAAAAATCTATTTCTGACACATAAACAGATAAACAAGAGACACTGAGGAATTATTTTACATGAGAAGACACAACGGAACATTATTTTCAAATAAAAACTTCCATTTAAAGTACTTTATGACTATGAAATACAGTATGATTAAAAGGTAACAAATATCACCTAGCTCAAATGCCTGACTTTACAGCTGAGTGAATGAGGTACTACAGAGACGTTCACTGGTTTGGTTAAAGTCAAATACTTTGTCAGTGGTACAATGGAGACTGAAATCCAATTTTACTGAAATTCTAATGAAATACTCTTTCCAGTGCAAAAAAGATTTTTAATTACATTTTCCTGGAGTAAATATACAGTTAATATAAAGCTGTAGAAGTATATATAATTTTGAAGGATAAATGAAATGACATCTATAAAAACATATTGATGGAAACCCAGTAAAAAATATCATAGCAGTTAATGTGGTTTATTCTTTCCATAAAAAGAGAGACTTTAAAAAACTGAATTGGAAGAAATGGAACTGGAAACTGACATACTTACTCTGAGCATAACTTCCAAACAGAAGACTTTCAAAGAATGACACCACATACCATTAAAGCGGCAGCAGCTGTTTGATGAATGAATGTGGAAAACTGATTTTTGGAAATATTAAAACTTTGGCTTTGCCACTTAAGTTTTACCACACAGCAATAAACAAAACTTTTTCACGTATGGCTGATTTTTGCAGTTTTCAACACAGAAGCAGAAACAGCCATATTCAACCTAAGTATTTTGTAGGCAATTACGGAAAAATTAAACCCTTCTGTCTTACCATCAAAGAAGCTCTTGGCTCTTAGGTAACTGACACTGAGCCTAAGAACTGAAAGTTTGTCCAGCTTATTAATAACATCTTGTGGAAAAGGCAGAAGGCTGGCCAAACGGTCCAACTCCGTGTTAAGTCGGTCTCTATGCCGCTTAGAAGGATTGGACTTGATTCCTTCAGCTGGGACTGGCTTGACGCTGAAAAACAAACACACACCAGGAAATACTTTAAAATATATAAAGCAAAAATTTCTATTGCATTACAACATCTCAAATATTTCTCTAATAAAACAAACATCTAAAATCTACTTGAAGTTTACATAAATCCCTTCAAAATGCTTGGTTTATATCTTAATTAAGAAAAACAAGGGAATGCATAAAATTCTTTAAAATGTTTTATTAAAAGCTTAGGAAGTCATCATGGGAAAATGCAGTGCACGTCGTATAGACTTCATACTTCATTTACTTCATCCATTTGTGGTGTAGTGACTCCCAATTAAAAGTCTACCAGGACTCTTTTTTTCCCCCTCAAACACAGCCATTGTTAGGGGAAGAAAAAAAAGAAATCTGCAATAAATTATGTGACAATTATGCTTCCTTTGCTGTCTTCACACAAGAAGCATCTTGGAATCATTTATGTTACAGATAAATAAGAGCGACTCTAAATAAAAAGCTTATCTCCATCATCCCCAGCTTCCTATATTTAACTTTCAACCTGTCAGTGACGACTTCTCAAAGCCCTTCTGGCACCTCCAGATGATCCTCCCACCAGCCAGTGAGGTCCTCCAATATTAAAGAAGAAAAAATTTGACTTTAGTTCTTTACACTTGTTGACTGACTAGAGGTTAACTAGTGATTCCTGGCAAATTTTGCTTTTATGACTAGTCAGTAATTCTACTTGACTATTAGCTTTCACAGTTGTTTGTTTCAGAAAATTCAGTGAAACTCCAACATTTAGCATGACTTTCATCTGGGAGAAAAGATATTTATGGTTAGGAACAGAACTTGAGTTCAGAAGTGAGAAACTGGACTTCGCATAAAGGCAGTAGCCAGGATTTCAGAGCAGAAACTTATTATTTAAAGTAAAATTACAGCTCTTCAGACACCCATGCTGAAATATAAATAGAGAAGATATTAAAAAAAAACGAAGTAATTTTTAGATCATGCCTCTGCAACTTTTCTTTTGCCACAAAAATAAAGAATTATCTGGAGTATTCTTATGATGAAGACATTTTTTTCCCCAGTTTTATCGAGAAGACAAAGACATTTTTGACAATGTAAATTACAGTATCTTAAAAAGCAGAAATTGGCTTGAGCACAGTGATATTAATTTGACTCTAGCAAAACATTTCTAGATAATTTACATTTCCAACGTTATATGTGGAAAGGTAATACTTTATGCAAAAAGATGATAAAAAGCAAATATGAAATTTTAGCATTTTTCTACGCTGTCCCTACCAAGTCATTTCTTCAGAAGTTGTCTATTTCTATTTTTTCTATTACAGTTCATGTTATTTCTGCAAAAAGTAGGGGTAATAAATTGGTAAAGTAGCATATATACAAAATAAGTCAGTAGACACTTTCTCCAGACTGTTGGCATACCTGCATACGTAACAGACATTGGTGACTGTTCCTCCAGCTATCTTCCCCTAATCATATTCCATTTACAATCAAATTCAAGTTACTCCTAATGACTGAATTTCTACAATTAATCAACTGAATTTCACCTTTTCCCTATAATGCAAGGCTCCCTCATTGAATAATTCTCCACTGATTAACCACTTGTTAACACAAATAGTTATTTGCCCCTATCATGTCCTGGGCAGTCCAAGAAAACACTCCTCCTAAATATTCAAAAAGGGTTATGAGAGCTAAGTACAGCGAGCAACTGCTTGAAAAAAGATTTTTAGACAAAAGGTGATATCTGAGATGGGTCCTGAAAGATGAACAGGATTTCAGGAGGAGGCATGACGAAGGAATGGGGAACGGTGGGAAGTTCCCTGTGTGAAGCGTGAGGCACATGCGGCAAGAGACAGGAGAAGGGGGAAGCTGGTTGGGGCCACACTGTCTTAACAAATCTTGAGCACCGGCCAGGTGCCAAGCACAGAACACTTAGCACTGAAGAAAACACACTAAAGGCTCCTGTTCTTAGGAAGCTTATATTCCAGCGGGAGGATACATAAAGAAAGAAAGGAATCAATAAATAAACAAACAGATACCTTTTCAGGCTGGTAAGTGTTAAGAAGAAAAATAAAGCAAGATAAGAAACTAAGGAGTGACGAGGCTGCTGGTTTTGATAGCCTGCAGAGGTCTCTCTGATGTGATGTTTCAGCAGAGACATGAATACGATGCAGGAGTGAGCCATGTGGGTGTCTGATGAAAAAATGTTCAAGCCGGAGGAAACAGCAAGTTTCCTCCCAGAAATGGTGTAAAGTCGGACTTTCGTATCTAAGAGTCATCTTAAGCTTCTAGCTCGGGTTTACATGACCAGTCTTGTGTTTTACTAAGCTGACTCTGGTGATGGAGAGGATGGAACACAGGGCAGACATCAATGATGCCAGCAGTTCTTTCTAAAATATAAATCCATGTCATTCCTCTGATTCAAACCTTTCAGTAGCTCCACACAGTCCACTTTCTCTAGCCTAGCAAACAAAATCCTTGATCTTTCTACAGCCCCTAACTACTCCTCTGGCCTCATTTCCTCCAGCTAAAGCCTTCCTTGTCCATTATACTCCAGAGTGAACAGATTACTTAGTTACCAATAAGTACTGTGGTGCTTTCACACGTTACTCCCCAGAATCTCTTGTTCTGTCTCACCAGCTACAAAGTCCTGCTTAATTAGATCAGTTTTTTTTTTTAAAGAGTTTATTTTTCCTCTTTCTCCCAAAGGCCCCCGATACATAGTTGTGTATTTTTAGTTGTGGGTCCTTCCAGTTGTGGCATGTGGGATGCCGCCTCAGCATAGCTTGCTGAGCAGTGCCACGTCTGCGCCCAGGACTTGAACAGGCGAAACCCTGGGCCACCGAAGCGGAGAGCGTGAACTTAACCACTCGGCCACGGGGCCGGCCCCTAGATCACTGTTTAAAGTCCTCCCTGGCCTACTCACAAAGGATGCCTCTCCATATACATCTGTATCTTATGCATTTAATGTAAATGTCTTATACAACCATTCCATTAAGGAATATTCTGTGCAGATAGCATTTCCCATAAATTGAAAATGAAATCCAGTCTTGCACTCTTGGTAGCTCTCCAGTAATGATTACAAAACACTGGGGAGAAGAGAGGAACACAAACACTGAAGCAATACAAGCTGACATGACACAGAGAGAAGTAACAGTAACAGTATGAGAAAGAAGCTTAAAGGTATTCTTCCACGTGGTGTTGCTGCCTATCTTGTGCTGGCTTTCAGCAGTATTCAACCCTGCACTAGAAGAGACTGTTTCTTTACACAATGGACACTTGTCCACAGCTCTAATGTATTATTGCGCACACTATGGAATATTTAGCATGAGATCAAATTTCCTAAGTCAAGTGTTATGTAACCTATAAGCTTATATTTGTCTGTTGCTCTTATTACTACGTAAACAAGCATTTTTGTATCCCCAGTGCTCAGCATAGTACTTGACACAGAGTGGACTCTCGATTAACGTCTACTGCTTAGGAGTATTCAGAAAAGAAATGACTGGAGCTGACCAAAGGAAACGATGTAAGAATAGTAAGTAAGGCCTGGCTTGAGATACTTAAACATTGCATTTGTGCCTATTGCAAAGTCCGGTACATAGCCAGACTCAAATGTTCACTGAACTGAACTGACTTGCTGACTGACTAGGTATAGGAAGTAAGGGAGACGAAAACATTGAGTGAGAAGAGGGCGCAAATAACTGGAGTTTGTAGCTTAGGATAACAATGACATTTCCTAGAGGAAGGTACACCAAAGTAAGAGAAAAAGAGTCTTGAGGACAGACCTCAATGATACCAACATTTAGATACAAGGTTGAGGAAGAGGCGAGGGGAGGAATGATAAGACAGACAAGAACCAGGGTAGAATATTTTGGAGGCCACAAAACAAAGTCAAATGCACAGAGAATTAAGTAAGGTCAGGGCGGAGAAGTCCCCGCTGGACTTGGTGTTTCAAATCCACTGTTGTTAAAGTAATAGATTTAACACACTTTTTCACTGATTTTGTGAGTAATATCTAGAATATTTTGTGAAAATATTTCCTACTTATCCACACATATTGAAGATACACAGAATAATTAAAAATAGAGAGTAACCCTACATCAATCACACTTGACTTGGGTTATGCTAATACTTTTACTTTTGTATTAACTTTAAGTTTATGACAAAATATACTAACAAAAATTGCTTTAAATAGAAGGCTACACTTGAACTATAAATAAACATCCCTGTAAGATTGGATTTTGGAGATCTGGTGTTCAAACATCGGCCGAAATGAGACACCATAGCTGTTCATCAAGCAAAGGAACAATTTATTAGTTTTTTAAACCTAAACCTCAAAAATCTTGTCCCAACCTGTAAATCAAAATTGTTGTGAAATCAAGACTCTAGCTGACTGCAGGCCATATTTGTGTTTTAGGAGCCCCGCATGCTGTGAGTACTGGTGGTGACAGGCCCAACAGCGTGTCCAATGCCAGTCTGAATGCTATCTTAAAGGCTTTTTAATATCCCAATCTAAAATGTCTGTTAGGCTCACCACTTGTGCCCAGTGTTTGAAACAAAGTGGAAAATTTAACCACCTAGTTTAATCATAAATTACTGTAATTGTAAATGTTTATATTTTTATATGACATTTATCATAAAACCTCAAATGACATGCAAAGATACATACAGTTTCAGTAACCCTATGAGATTAAAGTGACATTTTCTAACAGAGATTACCTATCACAGTACTGCGTTTGCTGTATCAGCTTTTTCCTCTCAGCGATTTAATCTACTCCCACAGCTTCAGTCTACTTGTTTATCTTTATTTCCAGGCTCTGTACCTGGATGTCCTCTCATTCATATTTTCCAGAATTTGGGCACTCCCTTCTCTGCATCTACTATGGTACTACTCTCAATCCAACAACTAGGAAATTGAAGTATTCCTCAGTAAATCTATCATACCAACTACACCCAATTAAGCCCAACTCTTAAACCCACTCATTCTTCATTTCCCTCCCACGGCAGCTTCAGTGTGTACTTATTTATCTCTGAATACAAATGTTGAATGCTTACAGTCATAAATTACATGCTTAATGTAATAAAGGAGAAGTGATCTGTGACACAAAGTCAAATATCATTGTTAGGCTGAATCCAGCTGGATATTTTATTTCCTTATATGAGGCAAAAAACATCTACAAAAACTTCTGAGAATTTTGGCTGAAAGTCACTTTTAATGAGTTAGAATTCTCCGGCGACCACTCTCCTGCTGCCACTCTACAGCTGTGATGGGTTTTTCCCTTCTTTTTGCTATTCCTAAGGAGAAGCTATTAAGGTATAAAAAGCACATAGTCTCTAGCACAAGACTTTAACAGTGAAAACCTGGAACATGAAATATGTCCTAGAAAGCACTGTTACTTCCAAAATCCTAAAAAACATCATTAAGAATGTTCGTTTTTTTCCTTTTCTTCTATGAATGTACACCTTTTTTTTAGTATTTCCCTTGAAACTCACATAAAATATACCTAGTATATCAAAATCATGAAAACATTAAAATTTTAAGTGGTGCTTAACTGTTAAATTAGTAGATAATTCTCACATACCTACTATGTGCACAGACTTTGAAGCTCTGGTTGCTACAGAGACAAATAAAACATAAATCTATCTTTAAAGAGCTTATCTTTCTTACTTAGGAGGAGATACATTCTATAAAAAGGCAAAATCAAACAATGTTTTGTTCAATAACGTATGTGCCATAAAAGGCATGAAAGTCAGAGCTCATGGACAGGTAGAGAAATGGGGCAAGATTTCAGGGCGATGTGGCATCTAAATCAGGTCTTAAAAGACAGGTAAGTCGCTTCTGGTCTCAGGATGGCAGAGTACGTAGTTTTTTGCAACTACCCTTCTCTTCCCGAAAATCATGAAAAACAAGGAAAACAAAGAGAAACACAAAGTCTGTCTCCAATAAATTTAAGAGACAGCTAAACTCAGATATGAATAATATGAAGACGAAAAATTGGTAGAAAAGAAACCAATGACATCACAGAAGGAAATGTTATCAGTAGTGTATTACTTTGCTTAGCAGTAAACAATATTTACAGTTATAGATGCAACACCGAAAACGGATTTAATCCAAAATTGTGATAAAATTATATTGGGAGGATAAAGAAAGGTGAAGGAGAGATGAAATAGTGCTAATAACCTTAGCTATCAAAATAACACGCCAACAGATAACGCCTAATACACTGAACTTAAGACAGCATTATACATATATTATCGACTTTTTTCATGTGCATGTGTATTTAATAGGAATACTTTTCAAAACAATATTTCAATCAAAAAAGGGGAAAAGAGCAAACTGAAAGATATATGACAAAGCAAATCAAAATGTAAAGGACACCTCGAGTAGAAAAGTCTGCGTGCACACACACTGTTACTAATACAACACACACATACACATGCAGACCCACACACAATCCCAACATGTAAGTTCAATTATCTACCCCATCTTTCTTGCCTATGAAACTGACAATATTTTTAAAGCAAAAATGCAAAGACATAGGCACTCCTACAGGCTACCAATAGGAATGTAAATTTTTTGTAGAGTAATGTGACACTATGCTCCAGAGCATAATATTTGACTCAACCTTAAAAGTTACCTTTGGACCCCAAAATTCTACTTACAGAATTTTTCCTACAGAAATAACTAATAATTTGCATAGAAATTCATATATCTCAAGGGTATTCTCTGAAATACTAGTTAACATATTAAAAGGCTGGAAATAACAGAATTTCCCCCAAAAGAAAAATAGTGAAATAAATTGTGGAACATTAACAGAATAGAGGACCACGCAGCCATTGAAAACAATGTTTTAAAGGAGGCGACATATGTAGCAAATCAATCAGAGGGAGGAAAAGACTCTCGGAGGAAAGGGCGCCAATGCAAGTATGCAGATAGGCAAGCACAAATCATGCATGGGAAATGGTAAATAATTTATTTCAAAACACTAACCATTTGAGAAGAAACAGTGGACAGGAAAGAACTCCCTAGAATATGGGTGTGCCATATGCATCACTGAACTTCATCACCTGAGCAGTACCGTGGAGCTGGTTAAGAACATAAGCTTTGGAGCCAAAGACCTGCAACCCGATATTCAAACTCAGCTTTTTCATCTACTACCTGACAAGTGAATCTGAACCTCAGGTCCCTATCTAGAAAACTGAAACAATACCTTTTCATACCACGATTATAAAAATGAAATAAAATGATGATGTATGTAGGGCACTGTGCATGCTTGTAGCACAGTGAGTACTAATAAACAGTAGTTCTTTTATATTAAACCACTATGCAAAAAAGTAAATTGTAAAAGCAGTGTGGAAGTAGAAAGTTACCGTTGTTAAAGATTTGCATGGTACTTATTTCCAAGTAATTGCTTAATTATATCCATCAATAAGCATGTGGGATGTAAGTTTATTTGCCAGTGGAGTAGCATATTTCAGCCATACCCGTAATTGAGAACATAATCATATACTGCCTCTTACTGTTTCACAGGAGAATTGACTGTCTGTGATAATCACAGACAAAAATTATTTAAAGACTAGAATTTGTGTCTCTGTTTCATTTCTATCATTAGCAGTCCTCATAATTTATAAAATGTTTTTGTTCTGCTAATTTTAGCTGTGAGAGTGTCAGTGTAAGTGCTGACTGTCCTGCTTTACTGGTCAATCACTTGCTCAGGTCTGCAAAAGCAAGGGAAGTAGACTTCACCTTTTAGTTTAGACCTACTGCTGCCATTTATTTTTTATAAATGTTACCCATAACTAAACACTTTGACTTATTTCATAGTTCCAATTCGTAAGAGCCTCTATAGTCACTAGGTATAAACTATTTAAGTAAAGCTATTTGAAGAAAAATGATGGTGGAGAAATAATTATCTAACTGAAAAAACTTAGCGTATTTTAGAAGCTATTTAGAAAATATCACAGTATATTTATATGAAACATTTTCAGTGAAACATTTTCAGTGAAACATTATTCTACTTAGTAGAATAAAATGAGATTCATGAGATTTAAATAGAATGAACAACAATTTAGAAAATACAGCAAAGAAGACAACACTTTTATATTATATTAATGTTATGAGTATGTTAACAAAGTAAAAAGGATCAGCTAAGGTTGGGAAGTTATTTCCAGTTCTGACACTTCATGATGGCTGCTGGCTTGATCACCACAATTGCTGACGTAATTTTTCAAGTGTAAATGTCATTTACTCAAAACCTACTATTTGCCAACATTCAGTACTAACATTCTAGAAATACGGTAAATTGAAGTACTACTATACCTATCTTCAAGAGACAAGATAACTAAACAAATGAACAAAAACGCTTTCATCTCCAAAGAAAGTAAAATAAAACCAGGACTTAAGTAAAAAATATTTTGGGGGCCAGCCCCGTGGCCGAGTGGTTAAAAGTTCTGAGTGCTCAGTTTCAGCGGGCCGGGGTTCGGATGCCAGGTGCAGATCTGCTCCACTCATCAGCCATGCTGTGGAGGCATTCTACATACAAAGCAGAGGAAGACTGGCACAGATGTTAGCTCAGGGCTAATTTTCCTCAAGAAGAAAAAAGAGGAGGATTGGCAATGTATGTTAGCTCAGGACGAATGTTCCTCACACACACAAAATTTATTTCGTTTTGTTTTTATTTTTGATCAAGGTTATTAAGTACAGAACAACATTTTAAGGAAAATTATAGTAGAATCTATTCCTAAGGGTATCTTTGAAAATTTCTTTAAGAACATGTACCGGATGCAAGGTTGCTTCAGATCCTTAAATTTCCTAACTTTCATTACTCCAAAAAGAAAAAGGAAACATTTACTGAATATCTACTACGTACAAGATACTTTAGTGGGATAAAATCTAACACATTTAGAATGTATTTCCTACTAATACGATAATTTTCAATGTCAGACTTGCCACTAGGGGGAGTTTATCTTGTTTAATATAATTCAACTGAAGATTGGAAGAACTTCAGGTTAAAATTGTCATCTTCTTGATTCCAAAATTTTATGGAATTGTATATTCAAATGGCCATCTTACTAACAGTCACATAATTATGCTACAATATATTTTCTCTTTCAGGAAATAAAATGGCTATCATCTAAGGGGTCAAAGTTAAATAGATCTCAATAGCATTTTTAGCCTAAACAAGATGTATTTTTCTGACAACGTTGGCATATTTTAGACCCCATTAGCTCCAAGCTAGTAATTTAGCTAAAAAGTTCATATTCAACTTAATATTGAGTTTAATGGTCACATTCCTAAAATGAACTTTGATTAACTGTTTATAAAGTTAATTACTTTTCATTTGGGTAAAAACAATTGATAAACAATTCCACATGATTCTGTAAATGCCAGCACTAAGCGTTTCTTATGGAGCAATGTAGTGACATTTTAAGGCATTTATATGATTAGAAGTAATGCATGGTGCTCAATAAAGATCTGATAAACGTCTATACTAACTAAAAAAAACAAAATGAGGGTAAATGTGGGAAATGTTTTAGTTATATTGTAGTACAAGAGATTATTAAATACAATATGTTAAAGTCTTAGGAAGTATATTAAGATGTTAAGATGAAATAATAAAAGGTACATGTTACCTAAATAAAAGAAAATGTAATACGTTTAAAGGGAAGATCTTTAATAAAATGTTAACTAGGAGCCAAAAATAAACTTTATAATGAATACAAAATTAAGGTTTTTGATTTTTCTTAAAAAAGTCACCTAAGGTCCTTTTGCAACACTGACTGAAACCCACTAACTTAAAAATCCATCAGGGAGATCTTCAAGTTTTCTGACCATACACATAAAACCCATGATACCTCTATTATGTATTATGCTATTGTTTTAGTAATTACATAGAACAGGCATTTGTAATGCCTCTCAATGTTAAATAACCATCAAGGTTAAAGTCAAATTAGGCAAATACATTTTTATATAAGAAACCACTCTACAAAATGCATGTATTGTAAACCAATGTCACAGAACAGCCAAGACAGAAAATTGCTGACTCGGCAGTATTCCTAATGTCAGCCACACTGCAGGCTAAGACTTCCAAATTTTAATCAGTCTATTTATAGATGAATATCCTCTATTAATGTCAAGCCTAGTTCTGAAGAACTGTGATCACTGAAATTCTAAAAGGAAATTAAAGCTCCGGAATAATGAAACTTTTAAACCAAGTTACTGATTTTAAATAGAAATCTTAAACTGTTATTTTTCTGGTTTGGATTAGTGACCTAAGTTTTAAGCAAAATGCATACTTCTGACTTGCTCTGACCAAACCTTTAACGTGTTCTTAAAATTGTTTAGGAAAATCTGAAAAATGGGAAGTAAAGTAATAGGAATAAACACATGAATACAGCCAACTCAACAAAAGTGAACCTGTCTCAAGCACGGATTTTTTTCTGAAAAAAAAATTATTTTACAGTATTTGCCATCTCACACAAATAGCTCACCAAAACAAACAAAAAATCTAAGTTTGTCATCGTTCTATTAGAATTGACAAAACTTTGCAGCAGGGGAAAAGGAAATTAGAGAAAGATGCTTAGAAGGAAACGTCTGTTTCAATAATTCCAGTTCCAAATCTTGTATTTTACACACCCTAACACTACCCCAAAAATGATACGAAAGCTCCCTACAAAGGTGGCTGAAAACACAAATCCCCCACTGTATCCTGTCCATTACACTCACTCACACCTGATACCATCTCTCTACATTTTACCGATATGGTCACATTGAGCGCTACAAAATTACTGCCAAATAAGTAAATAAGAGCCCAACGGAAAACCAGGTGCGCTGGCCCAAAAAATACCTTCAGAGGCACCCAGCCCCTTTCTGCACACAGCACGTGTTCAGCTCTTTAAAACATCTCGCCCTACCGGGAACGAGAATTATGACCGTCCTCTAACCTAACCGATGAGGATATTAAAGTGGAAAGGGATTTCAAGCCGGACTTAGGTTAAGTAATCCACCAGCCCCACATAGCCGACCAGAGCTGTCAACAAATTAGGACCACAGCAAAGAGAAGAGAGCAGCAAATGGGTGGGGGTGTCAGAGGGTGCGTGTGCGCTGGGGACAGGCGGGACAATTTTTAAAATGCAATAATTCAAAAAGGGAAAAGCCAAGGCCTGGGTCTCTCGACCGGCCTCCAAATCTCGATTCCACGTGCTGTGTCCGGAACGGACCTAATCCCCAGCCCGCGGGGATTTGGGGGCGGAGGGCGGCCGCCCCCGGCACCCGCGCGCCCACCCCTCACCGAGGACGCGCTCCCGCCACTCACGTTTTCTGCACTGGCTTCCGCCGCTTGCGACTGGCGTAGGTGATGTTGGCGCTGCTGCTGTTCATGGTGCCCGACCGGCGGCGGCTCCTCCCCGGGCGCGGGTGCGGACGGCCCAGTCCCCGGGACCCGGCGGCGACTCGGACGGCGGCGGCCGGCGCCGAGTTCCACGAAGCCGCTCCCGCCGCTCCACCTGCGTCCTCCCCGGGCGGTGGCGAAGACGCCGCGCCCCGCGCGCCTTGGCTCCCGCAACCCCGCGCGCCCAGGTGAGCCGCCCGGGCCTGGCGCCGGGGGGCGAGGGGCGGATACCGGGGCGCGAGGCGGCGCAGGTGCCCTCTACACCGGCGGAGGCGGCGCGGCGCTGCCCACAGGTGAGGCGGCCCGTGCGGAGGAGGAGCCTGTTTGGAATGCCGGCCTGGGTCGCGCGCGGTGCCGCCGCGCCCCGTGACCGTCGCCGCGGCCCCTTGGGTAAGGGAGGCGCCGCCGCGCTGCTCCTGGGGCTTCCCCGATCCTGGGTGCTTCCCGCCCGCGGTGCTTGGACTCCGGCCGCCACTCCCGGTGCCACCAGCTTCCGCTCTGCTACGCAGCTGCCCCTGGTCTGAGCCAGTGGTCCTGGGCACGCTCCCGGGATGGAGCGTCGAGTGCACCCGCACGGCGTTGCCTCCCGCCGCCGCGCGCACCGGCTGAATAGCAGCAGCGCCCCCGACCCCTCTCCGGCCCCGCCCAGCCCCTCGTGGCCCCGCCCCTCCCGCTTGGCCCCGCCCTTCCACTCCGTCTCCCTCGAGGGCCCCACCCTCCGTGCACGTGATTACGTAAGACGTAACGACACCCCCCAGTAGCCATCTTCTTGAGGTCGTGGAGTAGAATTCCGTGGCCACATTTGCAGCCCGGAAAGAGGTGTGACAACAGGTTACGTCTTGTGGCCAAACGTTTTGTAGCTAGATTATCTCAAGGATAGACATGCCGGATAGTGAGCTTAACTTCACCTATGTGAGAGTCAGTGACTCAGCTAACCTTTGGCTAAGGATTGCAGTGAGCTGGCGGATAACCAGTGGGACTCTCAATTTTCCTAGAGGGGAAGGCTTCAGGAGGCCACATCTGAGTTAGAAGGCTAGGAGTTTCCTTGGCGCTTTTTTTTCTTGTCTCCATCCTAAACAATATATCTCTTCCTTAGCCAGAATAACTTTGTTATTTCAATAAGGTTGAAAGGAAAGAAGCAAGGAAGAAGGGAAGCACGTGGCATTTGGGGATAAGTAGTTTGGTATGGTTGGACAGAGGAGATAGAAGTGAAGTTCTGGAATTCTGTGATCAAACCATAGAGCCTTGATAAAGAGTCTGGATTTTATTCTGTAGGCATTGGAAACCTTTTAAAGATACTTAGCGGGAAAAATGACGTTCTGGTTTCTTGGAAAAGTCACTCTAGGAGGAAAGGGCAAACGATTACAGGAGAGCAGTAGTGGATGCAGAGAGAGTAGTTCAGCAGTTGGTGAAATAGTCCGGGCGAAAGCCCCGGGAAGTGGCAGTGGGGATGGAGAGAAGAGAGAAGATTCAGATGATGATAGAAAAGGATAAGAAAATGGGGGAAGAGAGAGCAATCTCAAACGGCTTCAAGATTTCTGACAAGAATTCTGTGTTGTTAACCAAGATAGTGAACACAGAGGAGAATGTCTGCTTTTCAGGAGCAGAAGGGCGTCCAGATTAAGATATCTGGATGACATCTCACACCATACCCATTCCAACGTTTTAAAATGACTTCAAGCTGTTTCCACCTGGTAAATTTGTTACCTCGACTTCAGCGCTTCAATAAATTAAACTCATCATTTTCTTTAGCTGAACCTTTGTCATTGGCTCTACCATTCTCCACATCAACCTATGAATCATGTTCAACTTGTCTGATACTTATGTCTAAATATTCCAGCAAATACTATTAAATTTTCCAAATATTCTAAATATTCCAAATTAGAAGTATTTGTAATTTTAATTTCTAATTTCTAATTCCAAATTCTAAATTTTCCAGAATGGAAATATTCCAAATTCTAAATATTCCAAATTTTCTAACTATTCCAGCAAAAACTATTAAATGGGGGGCGGGGGGAGAGATGAGGTGTGAAAGACTGGCCTTCAGCTAACATCTGTGCCAGTCTTCCTTTATTTTATGTGGGATGCTGCCACAGTGTGGCTTGGCCAGTGGTGTTAAGTCCACGCCTGTGATCTGAACCAGTGAGCCCTGGCCGCCAAAGCGGAGCACAGGATCTTAACCACTACTTCCCCAGGCGGGAGCCAAGAAATACTATTAAATTTTGTTCTCTGCAATATCCCTAATTCATCTCCCTCCACTTTATTCTTCAATAATAGCAGAGAGAGAGTGCCTAGCTCAGATGCCATACCATGTGGGATTCCTAAACTGATATTATCCCCTCCACACATTAATTCAATCAAGAGAGATTTGAGGGTAACCCCTATGTAACAGGAATTGTTCTAGGACTGAGGGGACAATGGTGAACAAAAACAGAAATGTCCAGGCATTCCTGGTGGCATAGTGGTTAAGTTTGCTCACTCTGCTTCAGTGGCTCAGGGTTCACGGGTTTAGATCCGGGGCACAGACCTATACACCACTTGTCAAGCCATGATGTGGTGGTGTCCCACATATAAAACAGAGGGAGATTGGTACAGATGTTAGCTCAGGGCCAGTCTTCCTCACCAAAAATAGTAAAAGAACAAACCCAGAAATGTCGTGTGCTTTCAGGGAATACTGTAATGGAGAAGTACATGACTCAGTATAATCTGGTAGTAGATAAAGTTGACCTTGTCATTGAGGCAAAGATAGATGGTGATTGAGCTGAGGTCTGAAGGATAAAGTAGGGTTACTTGGGAGAAAGCAGGGGAAGAGCACTCCAAGTCAATGAAAGGGTACAAGCAATGTCCCTTTAGTGGGAAGGACCCTGGCAGGTATGAGGGACTAAAACAAGTTCAATATGAGCGGGGGAGAAGGGTACAAATGATCAAATGTGTGTTTCAAAAATATCACTGTATCTGCAGGATGTAGAACAGATTAAAGAAGGAGGAGCAGGGTGGAATGGGTGGAAGTAATACTCTAGGAAACCATTTGCAGTAGCCCAGCCAAGAGATGACAATTATTGACACTAGGATGGAGGTGATGGTGGAGATGGAGAAAATTGACAGATTCCATAGATATTTGGGGCATCTTGGAAGATGGAGTAGATTTATGACAGTGAGGGAAGAGGATGTGTCAAAAACATAATAATAGTGTTCTGAACTATGTATCTGGCTATGTGATAATGGCATGTACTGGTGGGAAAATATTAAGTTAGCTTTGGATCTCTAATGGTTGAAGCACATTTGAGATAGCTAAGAGAAGATGTCAAGTAGGCCATGAATATACTTGTAACTCAAAGAGGATGTATAAACTGGAGATATAAATTCAGAAGTCATTTGCATTTAGGTGATGAGAATGTGGAGGTTGTAGGGTGCGAATATATACTAGAAAAGAAGGAGTGGGCCCCAAAGAACTTCAATATGTAATATCTAATTGCTGGATAGAAGATGATGGTCCCATAAAACTGAATGAAAAGAGTTGCTAGAATGATCACAGGAAAGTAAAGGAACTATCGTGTCATGGAGGCCAAAGAGGAAGAGTGTTGGGAGTGGTTCACAGTAGTGAATGTTGTTGAGAGGTTCAAATGAGATGAGAACTGAAAACGTCTTTTTTGGCTTCTCAACACCAGGTCATCGGTGACTCTAGTGAACGCTATGTTGGTGGGCTGGTGGCCCTGCAAGTCAGATTGAAGTGGGTGCAGCATTGAATTGGAGATGAAGAAATGACATCAGCAAGCACAGACAGTTCTTTCTTTAAAAGTTTGGCTGTGAAAGGGAGAGACCTAGAATGGTAGCTAGGGGGAGTAAAGGGTTAAATTAGGGTTTGGTTTGGTTTTTAATGCAGGATACTTAAGCAGTTGAGAGATGAGGGAGAGCTTGAGACCGTGTAAGAAAGACAAAGAATAGTAAAGGAACAATAGATACTAATTAAAAATAGTAAAGGCAGGAGGGAATGAGCGCCAAAGAAGAAAGGGGGAATTAGGATTATTAGATTAGATAATAGCAGAAAGAACTCCTGTAGTGCTTTCCTCTTCAAAGTGGTCCACAGCTTCTCATGGAAGTGATAGGAAATGCAGAACCTCTGGTATCCTTACTGAGTCAGAATCTGAATTTAACAAGATCTCCCAGGTGATTCAAATGTACGTGAAGTTTGAGGAGTATTGCTCTACAGAAGCTGGAGGAAGAGATGATGGTGGGTGAGATGGAGTGGGCTGGGGTACTTTTGGATCAGAAAGATGAAGATGTGATGAGGAGGGTAGCAAGACTGACGAAGGAGCAGATGTGTTTTGTGGTTGATGGTTTTTGTTTTATTGTAATTTTATAAGACTATAAAGTAAAAGTGATGCAGGATGTGGCAACAGGGAACTAGGTGGACATCAACCCTATATCTTGGATGTATGATGAGAAAAAATAATTAGGTACCGTTTGGGAGATAACAGCCTCAGGGAGAGCCAGTTTTCAGTTTAAGGCAAAGGATGGAGCAAGCTCCCAAAGAAGACAGTGCATGGCGGGGAGTTCGCTGTTCATGAATTAGCAATTCCAGGGGCACAGAGTTAACCATAGTCTCTGTCATACTTTCTCCTTGATTTCTTCATCTCTGTATTCTTATTCATAGCCATTCTATCTAAAATGTATAAAGTCTAAAGAAATAATTTCCTCCTAGCATAGGAACTTTAAGGATGAAAAATGCATGTCAAAACATAATTTATTGATTCTGTAGCTTAAAGTTCCTTTTCAGAAAAGGGATATACTAAATGTACTGAATTGCATGAATCAATCTTAATTTAGTGTTTTAAAAAAATGTCCACCTTTTTAAGGTTGTTGGTTATTTGCTACAATCATTCTCTATCTTATTTTGTCCTACTTCCGTACCCTTATTTTGTTTTTTACTTTAGGACTGTTTTCGTAATCCAGAAATCTTATCATGCTATACTATATTAGAATTAGTTTAGTAATTGATCTTGGTGTACCAAGATTAGAATAGAATATCAATAAGATTTTCAGAATTCGTTTTATTTTAATAGTGACACCATGCACTTCCCTTGAAATTTTTGCTTAGTATGTCAATAAAATCAGTCTTTCTAGTATAACGCCATTACCAAAAAAAGAAGAAAAAAGAATGAGTTGCCACTTTCTAGAAACTATCACTTTCTGTTCTAATAGCACCACTGTAGAACATGGTTCTCAAAGTGTGGTTTGTGGCCATCGCTAAAATTTTTAAAATTTCTCTAAGCAATTTTTACGTAATAACATGATTTTTTCTTATAACAATTAATTTCCCTATAAATGTTTATGAGTATTTGACTGCCTTATCCAAAGCACCATTATCCTTTTATTTAGTTGAGGTGAGATGACTTTCTGATGCAACTATATGTCTATGGGTTCCTTTTTCTTGCTAAATATTATGAGACAAAGAAGTACGTTTTAGGAATGCTATTATAAATAATAGCTGTTTTAGAATAAAGGAAAATAACTAAACTGAGTGGTACCCTATTCTGTTACAGTACATGCCTCGTTCATTTTATTCTGTGAGGTTTTAACTCCTATAATATACCAGACACTGTGAGATACAGTTGTGATATCAGACATATTCTTAGCCTCTTAGGATTTACATTCTAGTGAGAGAGACAAGAATTAATCAAGTAGCTGTACAACTAGATGTCTAATTACAGCTGTAATCAGTACTATGAAATGTGTACTCTGAGAATGTGTGGTAGGTGAATTTGACTTGGTTAGGAGAGGTTGCCCTGAAGAAGCTCCATCTGAATTCTGCGGCATAGGTAGGCATTTTGTCAGTAAAGTAGGGAAGGAGGTGCATTCCATGCAGACAGAACATTTATCACAATTTTTGCCTCCTCTTCAATCCTGCAGCTCCTTACTGTAGGCCTTCAGAATGATCTATTTCAGTCATACTCTGCTTCTACAACTTAGATCACACATTATAGTTATATCAAATATCTTAGATCACATAGCCCATGCTTCACAAACTGTGTACTGAGGCACCCCAAGGGCACCCCAACAAACTCAAAGGGGCACCAACATGGGATATTTACATTTTCAAGGTCAACACAGTGACATCATTTGGACACCATGCAAACCACTAGCTCCAGGTAGTTAAGAACTTCCACATTAAATTATACTTGTTCCTTTTGATGGCATCTTATCTTCCTGAGGCTGGGTTTTTGTAAGTTGCTATTATAAAACACAAGGACCATGGTAAAATGAGTGTGGGAAAGGAAGTGAGGTTTGAGAAGGTGTAAAGTGCCCGACAGACATACACATCCCATTAAGAATGATATAATTTTTTAAAAAATGTATGTGAATTATTTTTTTTAGATGGCTACTAAGTTGTAAGGACAGACATACATGATAAGTTTGGACCTAACTACTTAATAAATGGAATTGTTAGGTGTTTCTTTTAGCCTGCGACTACATGAAAAAATTACCGAGACACTAATAATACCAAGAACTGGGAAAGTCTGGGAATCTTTAGCATAGCTACCCTTCATTAACAGAGGCGACACCTGAGGCCCAGGGAGAGAAAGAGGCCTGCTCATTATAGCCTAGAATTCAGGTCTTGTGACTTCTATTCCAGTCAAAATATGTAATTTATCTCACTTTGAACTGGTTTGATTCATTTCTTAAAAATAATCAGTTTATGCATCGCTTGCTTTGACTCTGACACTAAAGAACGGACATAAATATCTAAGGGCTGTTTCTAAACGCTTAATGCCTTCTTTCCTTGCTTGGATATTCTACAACAGTGTAAGAGTCAGAAGACAAAAATAAAGGTAATTAATAGGTGTTGAAGAATTCTGGAAATACCCTTTAGGCTAATGCTAGTCTGAATACTGACAAGGAAACTACAATAAAATGAAGGAATAATTTGTTATGAGTAAAAATTATTTTTATTTACTTAGGGATAATGCTTTGTTGTAAGAAACATCAAGATTTTTAACAAATGCAAGAATGTTATCTGTCAAAATATTAACATGTATTAGGTTTAGATTTTGATTTTTGCTTGCTGGAAATTTTATACTTATAAATGTGAAATTTGTGGGAAAGATTATGAAGAAGCTTTATGTTTCATATGCTAGGATTCGTATCTGATTTAATAAACATTTTATGAAATAACATGTATAAATATTTTTTGTTTAAAGTCATTTAGCTTAAGAGATAAATATATTTGGAATTTATATAACTACGTATTTTATGCATTTCAAATTATAATACAGAAGAAACTGAAATGAAGATCAAATACATTTATATTAAAGAAATATTTTAAAAGTATTTAACATGATAAGAAAAACTTAAGGAAATATAAATTATTGTAATGCTCTGACCTGAAATCTATAATTTAGATCTGCTAAACCAAAAGACTAGCACATTCTTATGCATATTAAGAAACAAAGACAATTTTTTCTTTCTTGAAAATGTCTAGCTTGAATTTAATCCATCTGTAAACAGTGGTTCTCAACTTTGTTGTACATTGAATCACCTGGGAGTTTTTAAAAACTGATGCCTGGCATCCTCTTCCAGATTTTGATTTAGTTGATATTGGTGGTGGCCTGGCGTCAGGATTTTTAAAAGTAATAGTTATGTTGTGGTTATGTAGAGGATCCTTATTCTCAAGAAGTGCATCCTGCAACATTTAAGCATGAAATATCCTGGTGTCTGCAACTTACTTAAGAATAGTCTAGCAAAAATAAATAAATAAATAAGAAAAACAATATATGTACATACACACACACTTGTGAAAGGTATGCAGGTATTTGTTGTAAAATGCTTGCAGCTTTTCCATATGTTGACGATTTTCATGATAAAAAGGGAAAAGAATAAGAGCAAAAGCAAATAACCATTTACCCTCAAGTTTAGAATTTAGAGACAAAATAATTACTTGAAGCCTGATAACTATTTCAGTGACAGGTGAGGCCACGATTGATATATTAATCACCCAGCTCTTATGTAAGATAAAGCTTTAGAACTTGCTCTAAGCCTTGATATTCCAGGAAACAGATGGAAGTAAGTGAAAGAAGATTCAAATGAAATTTCTGCGTTTCTCCAGTTTGAGAACAAACTTAGAGGTCCAAATGCCTATTTTGCAGCATTTGTGGGCTGAAGAATTTCTGTGCATTGTGGGCTGAAGAATAGCTGTGCATTTCAAGAATTCAGCTGGTTTGTGCTAACCACAAATTATTCATTTTTGCTGTATTCACCACTCGGTTATACAGATTAAAATGCTAATAGTTTGACTTGTTCTTATACTATAAATTTGAAGTTTCCTCTTTATCCACTTTCTTCATATACTCCCTGACTTATGTAAGACTTTATGAAGCATCAGTAGTCAGGATTTATATCTGTAAGACTTTCATGCTAAAACAATAGCTTTTTAAAAATCTTTTGGGAAAAATATTAACTTGCACCCCAAGTTAAATCTTGTCACATTAATGCTGTGCAAAACAAGTGTACTAAGTAAGTGCCTTAGGACTCTCCTCAAGCGTCAGGAAAAGCTGCGATTACCTGATTGGTAAATTGATAAGGACGAAACAGATCTGGTTACATAATTAATCAAGGGGATGTCGCTGAGGGTGGAGTGTCCTGTGTAACGGCAGGTTCTCCACCCTTCCCTCCTAAGGCAGGGTGGAAGAATTTCTCTTGTAAAATGTTAAACTTCAGTTGAGTTGTTTTCCTGCCTGAAGACAGATCGACTTCCCGTCTGCCTTTACAGAGGCAAGGAGTCCTGATGGAAATGGGTTAGAAGGATTCAATTGATTCCCAGTTTTTGGACAAATCTCTTACATTCTTTCAGTCCCTGCTTTGGGTTGAATCTGTTTTGGTTGTCTGAGTCTGTAAAGAAAGAATTGCATAAAGCAAATGTGTGTCTGAAAAAAAAGCATGGAAATCAAATAATTATTTTGGAGTACATCAGTATTTAAAGGAATACCAACTAGATTATATTATAATGAAAACAATCTTTATCTAAACTCTTCAGAAACCAGGGTTTTCAAATATTTATTAGATATTTTGCTTTTCCCATACTTATTAAACTAAGATTTTGTGAGTGCTCAGATTTATGCCAACTTTTTGTGTGATTCTTTGAAGCAAATCACCACCACCGCCACCACCAAAAAAATGTCAGCATACACCTATATTAGTAAAAACACCAGTCTGAATTCTGCTAGAGTGCTTTCATTGTATTTGGAAGGTGTATGAAAGATCTAAAATGCAAACTTTGACTCTTTTGGGTATTCTTGAACAGCTCAGAGTTAAATGTTAACTTTGGCAAGAAGTGAATTTTGTATGCAATAACATGAATTTAACCCCTTCTTTTAATTTTTACATAGTATTGTTGAGAAGTCTAAGTAGACATGTATCTAATAATTTATATTCTTTTAATGTATAGATAAAGAATTTGCATACTTAAATCATTAAATGTACATATAAAAATATTTTCCTAAAATTGCTTTAAAAAGAATTTGGGATGAAAGTTATGATTTAATTGATATTAATGAGATATTACTGATGCATTAAAATTTTTTAATTTATCCAGATATATCACTTGCATATCCATGTTTTTAATTTTAGTGTTGAAGTACAAATTTACAGAGATTTTTCTGAGAGAACGTTCATCTTCTATTTTTCTTTTATGTATGATTAACATGCGAGAGGATTTTACATCCCAAATCTTTCCTTTTTAAATATTTTTCTTGAATGGTTAGTAGAAAACACAAATTAAAAAAAGGATAAGGTACAAATATTGTCATATTGGCAGGTTTTACCCAGCAGAAAGAAAGCCATTAGTCTCTAATAATGTCCTTTCCCCCATTTTAAGAAGAAGGTTTGTGTTGTTCTGACATTAAATGGATTAAGCAGCAAGCCTGCTGAGAAAAATACTCAAAGGTATTAAACCCTTGCAGTGTTGGTTTAACTGTAAGTACTGTAAAATAAGATTAAGTCTGAGTTTGGAAGAAGAACTAGATTTGACATAAGACTAAAAGGTAACAATATTCACAGATGCCTGAATTAATGCTTCAGTGAAAAATATAATTAGCACAAGATTTGAAAATATGTCTCCTTTGGCGAATGTCTTCAGAGAGTAATCAGTGCTGTAGACTGATGTAGTGGAAAGAGCACTGGGCAAGTGGCCAAAATCTTTGAATTCAAGTTTGTTGCTCTAGCACTCGCTGGCTCTGTGACCTTGGATAAGAAATTCTAAAGTCTTTGAATCAGAGTATGGTGGATATGGCCAATTGGCAACCATTCCCCACTTTATAGTGTGCAATTCTGTACCTCAGAGGCTGAAAGCTAAAAACTGCATTTCCCAGATTTTGGTGCAATTAAAGTTGCCGATGCAAATTAGGTGCAGCCAATTAGACGCTTTTGCTGAGATTTGGAAGGCAGAAGTCAAGTGGAGGTCATCTTCCTGCTGCTTGCCTTGTTTTCTGCTAATAGCCGGGATTGTGAAGACACGATTTTTGTGTGGTAGGTTCTGGCATCCCAGTTCTAGTTTCGTGGGTTTTGAGAGGCTGTTGCAGGGGCAGCAGTGACGGTTCCCTGATCCCTTACTTGTGGCTACCGTAGTATGTTTTTAACTCAGCAAATTCCATAGTGACTTATGGATTCCTCACCTTTCTGATTGAAGCAGAAATAATTCCCTTAATAGGTCAGTTCTACAGTGTTCTGGAAACATTCCTGGATGCCCAGCCTAGAGCTTCTATCTCTAGCCTTTCTAATTATTTTGTAAGCTTTTAATTCCCTGTATTAACGATAGTACCTGGAGCTTATTCTGTTTCCTGTTCTGAACCCCAGTTGATACACACATAGGCAAATTTCACTCATACTTCACATTGTTGAGAAGACCAAATCATACTAGTTAAGTATATTTAATGTTGTTTCCTGTTTTTTGAAAGATGGGTATTCATGATATGACAAGCAGCTGTCAAAATTGCCTCAAGGAATTTTCCTGTCGTTAATTTTACTCAGAAAATGTTGTTCTAAACACATTTTAGTTTGGTTCTGTTGGGCAAATAACACAGAAGAAGCAATTGCATGTTCAATAAGTATCTAGATATTATAAATCTCTAGTTCTAAAGAATGTCCATGAGTTTGAATGATACCTTTGTTATAACTGAAATGAATAGTTTTCACTTCAATTTTATATTTTCCTATTGTTACTTTTTTATGATAGTAATAATTAGATGCACTGTGGCTAATTCTATAAGTGGAAATGGATTGGCAGGCATAACTCTATGTCTGTCAAGATTTTGAGCAGATTTGGAAAATTTGCTCTGTGTTCCCTGACCTCATACTTTCTAGAGGAATAAAATAATCCTTTTTATCATCTTTTTTTTAGAAATATTTGTTGTTGCATCTGTGAAGCCAAGAGACTTTTCACCTTTAAACGAGCCCACATGCCCAGCCACCATTAGGACACCAAGGCTCTTCAGATCCATTACTATTTCCTGACTTTGCTTCCTTTTCTCTGGTTTCAGCCTGGCTTCTCACTCTTGTCTCCATTTCTGTTTGTGTCTTCCTCTGTGCCCTTTAGACCTGTAATGAGTCTTTTCTTCTGCCTCTCCTAAAAGGACTCACTCCATTGGCTTTTTTCCTTGAGACTTTCTTGGGATATATGTATATCCCAAAAATATATGTGTATATGTATTTTTTCCTAGTTTTGGTCCTTCAGGACTTAAATTCACTGAGACATCAATTATAATAAACGCTCTCCAGTTCTCCTCAGTAAAATTCAGAAAATAAGAGAATTACACTGAATACCTGTTACTTTCTTATATAATTTTAAATATTGGATAGAATAAACTATATCAAATTTTCTAGTGCTTTGTGGATAAGCTTATTTATTTACTGCCACATATATGAAATTCCATCAAATAACCCTGATTTTCATCTATCATGCCTTTATTGGTCAATTCTAACCTTAATGAAATTGTTCCTGATTTTCAGATTTACCTCAGATTTCCCCATCCCATCCTAAATATGACCACAAGCTTTGTTCTGAATACACTTTGTTCCAAATACACATGGTACTTCTCTTCCCAAGAATCTGTAGTTTCTCCTTGTCCATCAAATCACTTTTAAATAGCGAGCCTAAAACACCCCATCAAATAATCTAACTGTTCTTTCTTATCTAATTTTATCTTCCCCATTTCCTAGAACATGCTCTCCACTTCAATCAGACCAGTTTTCTTATGATTTCCTGAATATGTCAAATTCAGGCTTCTCTCTTCCTCATCGTGTTTAGGTGGAAAAACTACTCTCCACTTACTCAAACCGAATCCAGCAATCTCATAAAGCACTTGCTTCTGCCATATGTTCTTCACATGAACTTTTATTTTATCTTGTATTACTTTTATGATTTTTTTCGTTAAAAGCCATATTTCCCTTGTAATTGAAGAATGTGCTGGTAAAATAAGTGCTTAATCAATATGTGTTTAATTGAGTTGAATTTATATACTTCACACAACAAAGCCTGAACATTTTATTGTTGAAGTTAAACATCCTAAAAATTACATTCACGTTATGTTTAATTGTTGGTTTAGTCACTCGCAAGTTTTCTCAGCTACGGTGTCTCTTTTTTTCAGATGTCAATAACAAGTTTGGATATTACTTCTCATTCAAGATGATCTATGTAATTTAGTTTATATGCTGAAGCCAGATCATTTCATTAATTGTACAGTATAATATTCATTTGACAGGCATAAAGGATGCATTCATTCAACAAATATTTGAGTATCTGCAGTGTACTGAGGAATGGGGATAGCCTAAAGAGTAAGACATGGTCCTTACTTTGCTTTCAGAAAATGTACTGGGTATGCGGCGAGAGGGGAGTGATCAGAAAATTGCCGCGGAGGGGCTGGCCTGGTGGCGCAGCGGTTAAGTTTGCATGTTCCGCTTCTCGGAGGCCCAGGGTTCGTGGGTTTGGATCTGGGGTGCTGACATGGCACCGCTTGGCAAATAGCCATGCTGTGGTAGGCGTTGCACGTATAAAGCAGAGGAAGATGGCCATGGATGTTAGCTCAGGGCCAGTCTTCCTCAGCAAAAAGAGGAGGATTGGCAGTAGTTAGCTCAGGGCTAATCTTCCTCAAAAAAAGAAGAGAAAAGAAAAGAAAATTGCCATGGAATGTGATGAGTTTGAGAATTACGGTAAGTACAAAGTACCCCGACAGTACAAAAAAAGGGCAAAGGATGCATAATCTAACCTCAGGGGTTCTGAAGTGACAAGCTCACCTCTGAAGAGTAGGCATTACCCCAGCAAACAAAGCTTGACGGAGTCGGAGGAAAGCTGGGGCAAAGTCTGAAGGCAATGAAAGAAAGTCTTGCTTGGGATGTGAAAAGTTTAAAG